>NW_012150507.1:7593945-7598792 GCF_000956105.1 Propithecus coquereli | reverse complement strand
CGGCACTCTAGCCCAGGCAACAGAGCAAGACTCTGTCTCAAAAAAAAAAAAAAAAAAGTTCTGGAACTTGACAGAGGTGTTGGTTTTCCAAGTATCTGAATGTACTAAATGCCAAAAAATTGTACACTTTAAGAGGTTAACTTTATGTACTATGACTTTTACCTCAATAAAAAAAAGTAATGAGTAATGCATTATAACCTCTTGAATAAAATGAGAAACCATGAATCCAGAAACAGATATAAATATATATAAACAAAAAAAAAAACTTTGAGGAACAGGTTATCACACAATTTCCCATGTACATCCCCAAAATTTTTAATCACAGCTTTGCAGTGAAATAGCCTGGCAAATGCCACCTTAATCAACAGATCAAAGTGAACAGCATCAATAAAAGACAAATTGAAATTGTGCACCACATGACAATTAGCAAAACAAGCACCACTTTACTTCTGTAGTATTCTTGGCCAAAGATGCATAACCTGAATCTAAACATGAGAAAAGCTAATGTAAGAGATACATGAAATAACTGGCCCAAAATCTTCAAAAGTATCAGGTTATAAATAGTCAAGGAAAATAAATTTTAAAAAGCAATTCAAAAGCCAGGCATGGTGACTCACACCTGTAATCCCAGCACTTTGGAAGACTGAGGTAGGAGGATCCCTTGAGGCCAGGAGTTCAAGACCAGCCTGAGCAAAACAGTGAGACCATGTCTCTACAAAAAATAAAAAGAATTAGCCAGGCGTGGTTGCACTTGCCTGTAGTCCCAGCTACTTGGGAAGCTGAGGCAGGAGGATCTCTTAAGCCCAGAAGCTTGAGGCTTCAGTGAGCTGTGACTGTGTCACTGTCCTCTAGCATGGGTGACAGAGCAAGATCCTGACTCAAAAATAACTTACTAAAAAGTGATCAAGCTATGAAACACATTCATCCCATATTTTTATGAGTCATGTTTGTAACTTTTCAAAACTATACTTTGACATTTTATCCCAATGAATTGTTTGCCTCACTGTTTTAACACAATAAAATTTAATTAATATTTAGTGGGCATCTACTGAGTGCCAAGTGATTTCAAGACTGCCCCGCCCCTCTCCTGTAGATTCTGATTTACTGAGACTTAAAACATTCTGAGTTATTATCATCAGAAAAGGATGGTAAATGCTCTAATATTCAAAGACAAAAACCGCTGCCTAACAAATATGGCCTATACAGGTAGCAAAAAATTCTGCTTGCCTATTTTTTAGAGTTTTAGTCATAAAACAAAGTATCCAATATCTCACCCAGTTAGTTATCAAACTCTATGCTTAGATACAGATCAGAATATCTGAAATATAAAATATAAAACAGAATATCTGAAATATAAATATCTGGAAACAGTGCTTTTTTAAAATTTTCATTTTTTGAAATGTACTAAAGACAAAACACACAAAATATAAATGAAGAACTTCAAAACTTACAATGAATCTACTTAATTTTCATATAAAGTTCACTACCACAAAAAAAAAAAGCCTTACTCTGCAAAGCAAACAAATTTCTACCTATTGAGCTTCTCTTTCCTTACATCACACTGAAGCAGGATAAATCATCCCTGAAATTTTCTCTAATCAGCCTATGGGATCCTTTTTTGTTTAAAAGATAGGTAAAGGTAAATTATAATTTAGAATAATAGTGCAAGCAATGTGGACTAGTTAGGATAAAATTTAATTCAAACGAATTCATTTACTGAACAGCTAATATGAGCAATATAGGATAAGTAAGCACTGGAAGATACAAGGCTCAAGAGAGCAGTCGTACCTCTAACTGCTAACAATCTAACAGGATTAACAACTAATTGTAAAACAAGGTTGCTGCTTGAAATCCTCTCAGAGAAGTTGTAGACATAAGCAATTGTTTTTCCTGTAAAATATTTACCATAAGGAAAGTACCACTATAATGTATTTTTTGAATAATGTAAATGTAATGAATAATGTAAATGTTCAAATAATGTAAACAGACATATTTTAAAAAAAATATGCTGGGATCAACTTAAATGAAAAAGAGGCAGAATTACAAAAGATTTAAGTAAGTTACTCTTAAGCTACGCGGGCAATAAATGACAGCACCCAAAAAATGTGAACCAAGGTCTTCCTGCTGCCTCAAAAGCCCTGCTTTTTCACTACCAGTATCTCTCTCAACCTCTCTCACAGAAATTAGTAAGTTATTAACAACAAAACTCATTCTTCTGCTCCTTCCAAAATACTTCAGAAAGAAACCAAAGTAACCTGTCTTCAAGTCCTGTTTTTTACAAATTTATGAAATTTCTGCATTGTACTATAATATGTCCACATTTTTTTCTTTTTCTAAAATATTTTTTGTGGCTGGTCAAGTGAAGCAGTGGGAGTGGAGAAGGAACAAAGGAATCTGCAACTAGTTGTGATCAATTAGTTGTAAACAGCACTGCTATCCACATATTTTGATATAGAAATCTTTAAGTTACTTACCACCAAATAAAATAACATTGCATCAAGTGCTTGGTTTACCACATGGGTTTCTTAAACCTCTTGTATGAGAAAACCCTGCTATACTATGTAAAATCCCAGCAATGGCTTAGTTCAACTGCAATATTAACTTAAACAAAAATAACTCTGTATGTCTATGGTATGACCAAAAGGAACTGACAATTACCCCATGTGATGTAGAATTTAACTTTTTTAAAAAAAACAAGGTTCACAACATTAGAATCAATGATCACCAAGGAGCTGCTAATGCACCATCCCCCTTAAGATACAAACATAGCCTTATTTATAATTTTCAAACTTATTTAGCCAAAGACACAAAACTATAATGCTTTATATTTTGTCTTAATTAAGCAGAAAATGAAATTACTTTTTCAAGCACTAATACAGAAAGAAAATGGAATTTATCACTGTTTCTCCCTGCCAGCACCCATGCATTGGTCAGTAGTATAATTCTAAAACAGGACAGGACAGCACAGGGCAGGAAAGGAGAAAGAAAGAAAGAAAAGAAATGAAACAGTCACTTTGTATTAAGAATTTCAAATAAGGAATATTTTTTGAACAAGACTCTCTCTTAAAACAATTATTGAGAGCTTCTTTTCTAAATGCTATTAAACAATTCCCACATGAATGTATCTGGAACTAACAGGTATAGTCACTAAACTCGCAACGTTATCAAGCCAATAACAAATAGGTCAAACACCACTTAATATGTTTCAGGTGTATTAAATTCAAGGAGAGAAAGTACTTTGGGAACAGTACCTATAGGGCCTTGAACAGCACACAGGTGTATGAGAAATCAAAACTTAATTCAGCAGGCAAGGAGAGTACTTAGAACTTTTAAAGTTGCAATTACATGTCTGGAAATGTGCTTTCAGAAAATAAATCTGGCAGCAACATGTAAAACAGGGGAAGAGTCATCTTTCAATTCTTATCTCGTTCAATCCACTAAACAATATTTGACACTTACGGCCGCTTTCCTTCTCAGGGTTAACCCAATACATCATCACATTACTGGTGTCCCTATGGCAACTCCTCAGTCTCGTCAGGTTCTGCTCATCCCTAATGTTTGTGTATCTCAATATCTAGCCCTAGTTCTAACTCCAGTGATATAAAATTACAAGCTATAAAAATGAAACCCAATACATACTACAACACATCTGACTTCTTATATATAACAGGAATACACTAGTTTCACTTCACAAGAATACTATTATACACAATAGGTATTCTGTATGTTTTATAAGGGCAAAAAATAAATATTCTGGAATTAATACAGTATTCTCAAGAGACCACAAAAAAGAATTTTACTGTATGTTCCCCACATTTGTAAATGTGCTCTTTTCTTTTCTTTAAAAAACATTTAATGGAATCTAAATCATAATTAATTTATGGCAAATTCCACTTTATTATCATGAGATATAGTAAGTTTTTTATTTAATAGATGCCTATTACCTAAGGAAACAGTTTAAGTATAGAACTTATTCCAACTGCAAAGCCAGACTGAATATAAGGATTCATAACTAATTGGATAAAAACCAAATGAGAAGCAGTTAATATTTCAAATTACCAAAAGAATCAAATAATTACTAATAACTACAGAAGACTAAGGAAACTATAAAGATCACTGCCATAATCAAAATATAAAAATATTCTACAATTTACAAGATACTGAACTTGTTTATTCTCTTCGTTAGCGTCTACTACAAATACAAATGGTTTCGTGATGGCATCCCGACTTCAAAGGTCCTACGAAATAAAAAGAAGGAAAAAACAAGAATAAAGACGTAAAACTGTGATAATGCAAAGGAGGCCATGAGCCACTTCGTGAAATTTTTGGAATGAAGTAAATGGACGCATAACAACAGATGAAACAAAGCAATGAGACCCAAGGCCTAGAATACATGTGGAAGGCAGAATACAGTAGGAAGCTGATTTGCTCCACAGAATGCTGACATGATTTAGGACTGTGAAACTATAGGTACTGCAGATACAAAAGAGGGCAGAGTGGGAAATAGGTTCGAAAAGAACTGAAAAATCTCAATGCATAACAGTCTACATGAATGTGAACAAACACACAAGCATAGCAACCACACTAAAATAAAACAAAATGGTAGAATCTCTCAAAAATGTAAATAAGGAGCTATCATGGTTTCCAGCACCACTTTCCAGGGTCCTACAACATTAACAGCCATTCAATAAGCACTGCTCACATACACAAAACTCCCTAACAGCTTTTTATCGCCTTGTTCTTAAATATCAATAATCATTAAACATTTTAGGACGGGCACAGTGGCTCACGCCTGTAATCCTAGCACTCTGGGAGGCCGAGGCGGGTGGATCGCTCAAGGTCAGGAG
>NW_012150507.1:7590095-7593270 GCF_000956105.1 Propithecus coquereli | reverse complement strand
CCCTTAATATTCTGAAATTTAAAAAAAAGTTAAAAAAATTAAAATAATTTTGAATCTGAATTAAATAAATAAGTACAAGTATGTCTTACTCCAGTCTTTTCATCTATATTATGGTACAGAATTCACTTTTAAAAAATATAACTTTTGTTTCACAAGGACAGCCAAATGCCCAATAAACCTACAAAAGAGTGTTCAGCCTCATTAATAAATCAGAAAATGCAAATTAAAACCACAATGAGATGCTACTACATAGCCACCAGAATTACTATAATTAAAAAGATCAACAATGCCAAGTGTTGGCAAGGATGCAGGGCAACAAGAACCCTAGTAGAGTAAAATGGTTCTACTGTTTTTGAAGCTATTTGGTATCATCTACTAAAAACCAAACACAGGCATTCTCTATAATCCAGTAATTCCACTCTTAATTATATATCTAACAAAATGTTTGCACATGTGCACTAAGAGATATCTAAAAAATGTTTGTGACAGCATTATTTGTAATACCCAAATTAAAACACATCAGGGGTTGAATGAGTAACTAAATGGTGGAATACCACAAAAGGGAACACTACACAGTAATGAATACAGACCTACATAAACAGTACATAGAAGGATTTCACAAACATAATGTTGAGCAAAAGAAGCCAAACACAAAAGCATGCATACTGTGTAATTCCATTTACATAAATCGAAAAAACACCTAAAGTAACCTATGTCTGTGGTTCCCAACTACCAGGCCACAGATTAGTATCGGTCCATGGCCAGTTAGGAACCAGCCACACAGCAGGATGTAAGCAGTGAGGGAGTGAAGCTTCATCTGTATTTACAATTGCTCCCCGTCTCTCACATCACTGCGTAAGTTATGCCTCCTGTCAGATCAGCAGCAGCATTAGATTCTCATAGGAGCATGAACCCTACTGTAAACTGCGCATGCAAGGGATCTAGGTTGTATGCTCCTTACGGAAAATTTAATGCCTGATAATCTGAGGTGGAGCTGAGGTGGTGGTGATAGCACTGGGTATGGGCTGCAAATAGATTAACTAGCAAAGAGGTTTGACTGCACAATAAATTTAATGCACTTGAATCATCCAAAAACTATCCCCACCCACCCACCCCCTGCCCCCAGTCTGTGGAAAAATTGTATTCCATAAAACTGGCCCCTGGTGTCAAAAAAGGTTGGGGACCACTGATCTATTTGGTTGGAAGTCAGGATGATGGTTATCTTTCAGGTGGAAAAAGAGAAGACAGTGTCTAAGAAGGAACTTAAGAGGTATTCTGGGGTGCTCTCATCATTGTATTTTTTGACTTGTGTGATGGTTACAAATGTGTATTTTGTTACCTATGTATTTTGGAAGCAAGCACTTTTGTTTATATATGATGTTTCCTAACAAAAAGATTTCATTTTTTTAAAAAATATATAACTGTCATAACTATTTGCAACAAAATGTGGGCTTTATAATTTGATGTAAAAGCTAATCAACTTTCTATAATTACAAAATCATTAAATAAAACATGAAGAATAGTTTTCTTAATTTCACAGATTAAAGGATTTAACAACCTTTTATTTAACATTAATGACTCACTTTCAAAGCAACAGTGAGTAAAACACCAAAGCATTAGTACATGAATATAAAGAATTATCAGTGAAAAAGAATAGAAAGACCACACACCCAAAGACACAAAGAAATTATGTGTGAGAGAGAAGTTTTAACCACTCTACTCCCTCAAAACTTAACCCAAGATAATCATCAAATGGGCCAAAGATTTAAAGGAAAAAAATAAAAGCAAAGTCACCAGGCAAAAACGGGAGAAAAAAATTTATATCAAAAAGGGGAATAGGGCTGGTCTGATGGTAGTGGGTTATCAGAACTTATTAACATTAGTGTCACTAAAGTTGGTATTCGACCCCCACTGCTAAATTTGACTCACTTTAAAAAAAAGGGGGGCAGGGGAATAGAAGGAAAGCCTTTCTAAGTATGACACAAAATCCAGAAATGATAAAAATATACTCATATGATATATTCAAGTATTTATTTAATACATAAACACAAAAAGTGTCCTATGACAAAATTCATCAAAACCAAGGTCAAAGTAAACAACATACGGTGAGGAAAATACTCCTCCCATTACAACACAAATCAAGGGCTGACTCTTCTTCATACTGAAAACATTCCTACAAGTCAGTAGAAAAAAAGAATTCAATAGAAAAATGGGCACAGGATATAAATGAAATTCATAAAAAAAGATTTATACACATGGAAAATTTTCATTCTCATTCAACAGAAAAAGGCATCCTCAAAAAAACTAATAGGCCAGGAGTGGTGGCTCATGCCTATAATCCTAGCACTCTAGGAGTGCCAAGGTGGGAGAATGGCTTGAGCTCAGGAGTTCGAGACCAGCCTGATCAAGTGTGAGACCCCATCTCTACTGAAAATAGAAAAATTAGCCAGGCATCGTGGCACGACCCTATAGTCCCAGGTACTTGGGAGGCTGAGGCAGAAGGAATGCTTGAGCCCAGGAGTTTGAGACTGCTATGAGCTAGACTGACACCACAGCACTCTAGTCAGGGCACCAGAGTGAGACTCTGTCTCAGAAAACAAAAACTAAAACTAGAACTACCATATGATCCAGCCATCCCACTGCTGGGTATTCCAAAAGAAGGGAAATCAGTATATCAAAGATGTACCTGCACTCCCGTATTTATTGAAGCACTACTCACAATAGCCAAGATGTAGAATCAATTTAAGCATTTACCAGCAGATGAATAGATGAAGAAAATGTGGTACATGTACACAATGGAGTATTATTCACCCATAAAAAAGAATGAAATCCTGTCATTTGCAACAACATGCATGGAACTGGAAGATATTATGTTAAGTGAAAGATGCTAGGCACAGAAAAACAAGTATCACATGTTCTCACTCATGTGTGGGAGCTAAAAAAATAATAATAATAATAACTCTTTTCTCAGTATCCCAGTTCAAAAAGAGTTAAAAAAAATTTTTTTAAAGAAGAAAAACTGAATTCATGGAGATAGCAGAATGATGGTTATAGGCTAGAAATCACAGTTGGAAAGGGGGGTAAGCAAGGGGGGAAAATGGATACAAAAATAGTTAGATAGAAGGAATATAGTCTAGTGTTCAGTAGCACATAGGGCAATTAAAATAGTTATTTA
>NW_012150507.1:7579101-7580889 GCF_000956105.1 Propithecus coquereli | reverse complement strand
AAGATGCTATTTAAATACCATATCAAAGATTACACAAATATTAACCCAGAGGAGTAAAATGTACATTTTAACAAGTCTGTTATAAAATGCAACCTAAGTATACACCTTGGTTTGTGCTCACTTCTGTCTCTTCAATTTATATTTACCGATGTACCCCAATTCGTAATCTTGCCTTCTTAGTTGATGATATGGTCCTTAACCACTACCATCTATGCAACCAGCCATAACAATACTACTAATAATGTATCATTTTACAATTTCAAAGCATTTAGCATTATTTCACTTGATTCTAATGATAACTTTGTGAGGCATTCTTTTACAGAGCAAGAATTAATTTATAAAGACTGGATTGGCCAGGCATGGTGGCTTATACCTGCAACACCAGAGCCTGGGAAGGCTGAAGCAGGAAGCCTGCTTGAGGCCAGGAGTTGGAAACCAGCCTGGGCAACATAATGAGACCCCATCTATGAAGAAAATTTTTAGTTTAGCCAGGCGTGACAGCACTTGCCTGTAGTCCTAGCTACTCAGGAGGCTGAAGCAGGAGGATCCCTTGAGTCCAAGAGTTCCAGGTTGCAGTGACCTATGATTGTGCCACTGCACTCCAACCTAGGCAACAAGACCAAACCTCCATCTCTAAAAAAAAAAAAACACTGGCTTGGCCACCTTGGTCAACATCAAATAGCTATTATTTAATAGATAGGATGAAAATTCAAATTCAAGGACTCATTTTACTCTGTATTCACACAACTTCAGAGCAGACAAGCTACATGAACAGAGGAATTTTACATTTTTGCCTTGTTCACTATGAAATGCCCAACACCAACAATAGCACAGGCACTCGAACATTTGCTGAGTGAAGGAACATCTCCACTAGCACTAAAGAGATATAAGAATTCCAGATCCACTGTTAATATATCACAGTAAATAAGTTGATACTATTATATCCTACTTTCTTATTTCCAGTATAGAAATGTCATTTATTTTCCAAGTATGCTCAAGTATAAATTAGATAATACCTAACATTTCAAGCCACTCAAAAGATTGCTATATGAACTCAAGATGGCATTATTTTACAACAGGTCTTACTTCACATGCCCACAGAAACAATTTCCCTGTTACTCCAAATTTCCTATAAAATATTTTACAAAACGTAAGACATCAGGTGTTAAGGCAGAAAGAAAAAAAATCAAATGTTATTTGTATTTATGACTAATATTTCATGAAACTGACATTAATACATATATGTACACATACTCGATTGATTTTCAACATAGGTATTTCAAGATTATTCAATGGGAAACAAAGCCTTTTCAACAAGTGAAGGAACGTGCACAACAGAATATTTATATGCAAAAAAAATAAAACCTGAACTACATACCCTTTCATCACATCACAGGAAAAAAGTAATTCAAAATGGATTACAGACCTAAATTATAGGAGACAGCAGGAGAAAATCCTGAGACTGTGTTAGGTAAAGATTTCTCAGGACACAAAAAAGCACAAGTGAAAAAAAACTAATACATTTTAATTTCAAAATTAAAAACTTTTGTTCTTCAAAAGACACTGTTAATAAAATGAAGACAGGCTGAGCGAGGTGGCTCACGCCTCTAATCCTAAGCACTCTGGGAGGCTGAGGCGGGAGGATGGCTTGAGGTCAGGAGTTTGAGATCAACCTGAGAAAGAGTGAGACCCTGTCTCTACCAAAGATAGAAAGAAATTAGCCGGGTGTGGTGGCACTCGCCTGTAGTCCCAGCTACTCGGGAGGCTGAGGCAGGAGGATTGCCTGAA
>NW_012150507.1:7576633-7579051 GCF_000956105.1 Propithecus coquereli | reverse complement strand
CTTGAGCCCAGGAGTTTGAGGTTGCTGTGAGCTAAGATGACGCCACAGCACTCTAGCCCAGGCAACACAGTGAGACTCTGTATTAAAAAAAAAAAAAAAAAGAATAATTCATGGGAAAAATCTGAAATTACCAGTCAAGTTAAAGGAAAAAAATTAAGGCACCTAATTTAAAGTCCTTAAGACATCTTGATTATCAGATGAACCCATTTCTGAAGTAATTTTCATTCAACCTAGTGTTTCCAAGTCCCATGCAGGGGATCTTCCCCCCACTCCCAGCATATTACAGAGTACAAAAGTTCAGGTTACATATATTGCCTTTACCCCGCCAGAGTCAGAGCTTCAAGCATGTCCCATCCCCCAGACGGTGCACACCACACCCATTAGGTGTGAATATACCCATCCCTGCCCCCACGGACCCCAAACCAGATGAATGTTACTACTATATGTGCACATAAGTATTGATCGATTAATACCAATTTGATGGTGAGACATGCAAGGGATCTTTAATATACTTTTCTTACACAGAACTAAAACAAGACCACACTGAGCAATTCTGTCATACCAAAAATACTTAAAGCTCTGTAGGTATAAATCTGAGTTAGTTTCCCCTCGTTTCCTCCTCAAATAAGGACACTAATTTATTATAAATGAACTACGATGGTCTTCCTAATTTTGAAAATAAAAAGTCTAAAATTCTGTTGAACCATGTACTTCAAAGCCATGCCTTGAAACCTAAAGATAAAAAAATTTTTTTTAAACCTGAGATGACAATTTACCTAGATTTCAATCCGTAAGTTCAAAATTGGGGAAAATTTTTAAAGGCAAGGGTCATGGTAAAGAAGTTAATAAAGATTTCTTTATCAGGCAGTCCCTTCAGAAAACTAATAGCAAATCCAAAACCAGCCCTGAATCTAGCAAACAAACTAGAATCTCATGTAACCAATTATTTAGGTCTAGGCTGATAAAACAGCTTCCAAATGATGTGACAACAAATTAACTCAGCTATGAATAATCCCTTAACAAAAAATTTCACCTAATCCCCAAGCAGTTAAACAGCAGCTCTAAAACAAAAACTGCATATACTCAATTCCAAACAAACAAAAAAAAAGGTTAAATTATCTAAAATGTTAATAATTATTTTACCCTGCAAGTTAACAGACTACAAAATAAATGAGACAAGGTCCCTTCCCTCAAAGAGTTTGTGTGATAAAGATGGGTGACAGAGAGTAAACAAGACAATTACATACCGTGCCCTGAATGAAATAAATAGGATAATATAGAATAAGAGAAATCAGAGTATCGGAAGGGGGTTGCCAACTTTACACAGAATGATTAGAGAAAATCTCTCAGAGAAGGTACTGTTTGAGCTAAAACTTAACTGAACAAGGGAAGAACAGGAACAAATTAAGGCCCTAATACAGGAAGGAAAATGTCTGGTGTGTTCAAGGAAGAGAAAGAAGCCAAAGGCCAATGGGCCAGTAAGACAGTAAGCAAAGTTGCAGAGAAAGGGAGGGGACGAATAAACAGTGCAGCCTGTACAGTGTGCATCCTATTTTTAGGTCCAATGGAAAAGACATTAGGGGGTTTTAAGCAGAAAAATGACACAATCTGATTATCATTTTTAAAGGAACGCTCTGAGAATAACGAACCATACTACAAATGGCACAGGAATAAAGTTAGAAGGTTCCAGCAGTAGTTCAAGTGAAAAAAGGAAGGTGGGTTGGACAAGTCTAGTGGCAGTGGAATAGAAAGAAATGGATATATTTGGGAGATTCTGGAAGCAGAGCAAAATATTTGTTAATGGATGAGAGGAAAGAAGAAATCCAAAGGTGATTTCCAAGTGTTTTAGCTTGAATAAATAGGTAGCTGGTGAAGTCATTTCCTGAGATAGAAAAGAAGAGGGCAGTTTTTTGCGTTTTTTTGGTTTTTTTTTTTTTTTTTTTTTTTTTTTTTTGAGACAGAGTCTTGCTGCCTTTGGCTGGATTGAGGTGCCATCATCTTAGCTCACAGCAACCTCAAACTCCTGGGCTCAAGTGAGCCTCTTGCCTCAGCCTCCAGAGTAATTGATACTACAGGCACACACCACCACATCCGTCTAATTTTCCTATTTTTTGTAGAGATGGGGGTCTCGCTCTTGCTCGGGCTGGTCTCAAACTCCTGAGCTCAAGCAATCCTCCCGCCTCGGCCTCCCAGAGTGCTAGGATTACAGGCGTGAGCCACTGCGTCCAGCCAAGAGCACAGTTATAAACGTTAAAATTTAACAAGTGAAGTCAAGAAGGTGGTTAAGTTTTAAGTCTAGAATATGGGGGAAAGATCTGGACTGGAAATTTAAACTTGAGATCATTTACATAAAGATGCCATTTAGGCCGGGAGCAGTGGCTCACGCCTGTAATCCTAGCACTCTGGGAGGCCGAGGCC
>NW_012150507.1:7575413-7576583 GCF_000956105.1 Propithecus coquereli | reverse complement strand
GTTGTCCAGATCATTTCTTTCTATTTTTTTTTAGTAGAGACGGGGTCTCGCTCTTGCTCAGGCTGGTCTCAAACTCCTGACCTTGAGTGATCCACCGGCCTCGGCCTCCCAGAGTGCTAGGATTACAGGCGTGAGCCACCACGCCCAGCCCCTTGTACCTTTTGTAATTTGCACTGTGTGCTCAAATTCAAAATAATTTTAAATCCTTTTAGTCTGACTCAATTTTACCATTTCCTGAATCCTTACACTCTTAACATAATCCATCTTTTTCTGAAGCTAAATTAGGCTGAAGACCAATCATCCCAAGAGCAGGAAACAAGTTTCAACAAATGAATTTTTTAAATAAGCCTTACCCTATGCACAAGTCAATCCAGACACAGCACTGTAAGAAACAGAATTCTTGATAAGAAGTGTAAGATTTGGAAATTTATGTGCTTTAACTTAAGTACATAAATGGTCATAAAGATAACAGCTAAAAATACATACTTAATATATTTACTATTTGCTAGGCAGTTTGTTTAGGTGGCATTACCCCATTTAGTCCTCATCCTATCCCCAGGGCATTGATATTACCTTCTTTTCAAAACAAGAAAAACAGGTTTTTATATATATATGAAATACATGTAAAGTTCCCAAGGTAGCATTACTAGTCAGTGGCAGGTAAAACTCTTAACCACTATGTATACATATACATACTATAAATAACCCAGAATATATTCATTAGGTAGAGATCTCACCTAACACAAAACATTAGCCTTAATGACAGATATAGAAGTAATTCCTAAATTTTAAGTTTTAGTCTTACCTGTCAGGCAGTCTTCAGCTACAGCTATATCTAACCATACATAATACAGGTCTCAATCCCTAAACAAGTAAAAGATGAGTAGTCTGAGCTACAATGGCAATCATAGTCTGGTTTCCACTAACTTTGTTCCATCCCCAGATTATCGTCCTCTCAGCAAATTAAGTACTCAGAGGTACTAATTTAACAGAACTAAGGTCAAAACATTTTTACTCACTTTTCACCATCTCCACATTGTGCCTACAAAAGGAACTCATTTTAATCAGAGACTAAAGAATAATTCATGTGGGCCAGGCGCGGTGGCTCACGCCTGTAATCCTAGCACTCTGGGAGGCCGAGGCGGGCGGATTGTTTGAGCTCAGGAGTTC
>NW_012150507.1:7547607-7564847 GCF_000956105.1 Propithecus coquereli | reverse complement strand
TCCCGCTCTTGCTCAGGCTGGTCTCGAACTCCCAGGCTCAAACGATCCGCCCGCCTCGGCCTCCCAGAGTGCTAGGATTACAGGCATGAGGTACCAAGCCCGGCCCACTTGTCTTTTCTTTTAATCAGTGTCTAGCAATACCACGTCACAACACCACAGGATAGCTTTGATAATGTCTACTAACTACAAATTCAACTACACTGGCAGTAAACACCGTAAAAATGAAGGAAACATAATCTAATCACTGTACTCATCAGTCTGTGGTACTTTCTTTCCTTCCATTAAAGAACAAAGTACTCAAGAACACTAATTTGTTTCTTTAAAAGAAGGGCAAATGACCTGTAAGGAGTATTTTGGAAATTTTCAGGGGGGTGTGGGGGGGTGTGTGTGTGTCTTCTTAGAATGGTCACACCTGTGGTACTACATATTGAAATACATTATTGTAAGTGTCTTTGCTATTATTTACCTTTTTATTCTTTTTTGAAGCAGGACTGATCAAGCATATTATTTTCCTTTTTGATTACAACTGTGTATTATTTTGATCTTATTACGCACATAAGGTATTTTATTTCAGGATAGCAAAGGGGACTTTAAAAAGGACATGTCATAAACGGTATATGGATCTGACTGGATTCTATACCACTGCTCTAGCGCTGGGCTGTCTAATACAGCAGCCAGTATAGCCACGTAAGTTTAAATGTTAAGTAACTAAAATAAAATTTAAAACTCAGTTCAGTTCCTCATCTTCACTAGCCACACTTCAAATCCTCAATAATGATATGTAGCTAGTGACTACCATAATGAACAGCACAAAGAAAAATGTTTCCACCATTTCATAAAGTTCTATTGGCCAGCAGTGCTCTCGAGTAAGAGCTACTACTTAGAACACTAAAGAAGGTAACTGTACCAGAATGTTACAATTAACAATGCAAATTCTGGCTCTGCCACCTACTGAGGACTCTGGATAAATTATTTACTCAGACTTGGTTTCTTAAATCATTACATAGAAATTGCACTTACTGCACATGGTAATTGAGAAAAGCACTTTCCAAACTAAAATACTATATAATCATTAGTAATGAACTGATCCAGAGGAAACTATCCCTAAATGAAAACAAACCATATGAGAACTATAAGTCACAACTGTATCACATTAAGAAAAATAAAACACAATTGCTGGCTAAGAAACTATATTCTTAATTTCTGAAACAGTACACATTTTACTTTTTCCATATTATCACCTTAGAAACTGTTAACTGTCAGCCATAATGGCTGGATATGTAAACTCTGGATACAGAAAGCATGGGTTCCTAAATACCCCTTACTGGTTGTGTGACCTTGGCAAACTGCTTAAAATCTCCATGCCTTCATTTTCTCAACTGTAAAATGAGGATAATAGGACCTTTCCACAGAGTGTATGAGGATTAAATGAGTTAATATACTTAAAAGGCTTAGAACACTGCCTGAAACATGCTAATCATTGATAAATACTAATTATTATTAAAATTCATTCATCATAACAGTTAATATCCAAAACACACAAAAACCCCTAAAACTCAACAACCAAAAAAACAAATAACCCAATTTAAAAACAGGCAAAAGGATGTCAGGCACAGTGGCATGTTCCTGTAATCCCAGCTACTTGGGAGGCTGAGGCAGAAGGATTCCTTGAGCCCAGCAGTTCAAACCCAGCATGGGCAATATAGCCAAGACCTCATCTCTTTATTTTTAAAAAGGGGGCAAGGGCAAAGAATATGAATAAACATTTCTCCAAAGAAAATATACAAATGGCCCACAAGTACATGAAAAGATGCTCAACAGCCCTAATCATTAGAGACATGCAAACCACAATGAGATACTACTTCACACCCATGAAGCCACTACCTAAAAAACTGAAAAGAACAAAGAGAAAAGATGCGGAAAAATTAGCACTTTTGTGCACTGCCGTTAGGAAGGTAAAATGGTGCAGCCACTATGGAAAAGAGTATTATAGTTCCTCAAAAATTTAAAAGTATTACCATATGATTCAGCAATTCCACTGCTGTGTATATAGCCAAAAGAAATGAAAACAAGGACTCGAACAGGTATGTGCAAACCTACAGAGCAGTATTCACGATACTCAAAAGATAGAAGCAACCCAAGTGTGTATGGACAAGTGAATAAACAAAACATGGTATACAGCAGGCCCTCTGTATCTCTCTATGGGTTCCTCACTCATGAATTCAACCAAGCATGGACCAAAAAATATTTTAAAAAGCAAACTGGGTATATAATGAACATGTACATGCTTTTTATTCTTGTCATCATTCCCTAAACAATATAGTATAATAACTGTTTACATAGCATTTATATTGTATTAGGTATCATAAATAATCTAGAGATGACTTTAAGGGAAGATGTGCAGTTATACACAAATACTATGCCATTTTATATCAGTGACATGAGCATCTATGAATTTTGGTATCTAAAGGAGCTGGTGGAACCAATTCCCCACAGACACTAAGGGACAACTGTACATACAATGGAATATTATCTAGCCTTAAAATGGAAACAAATTCTGACACAAGCTACACAACATGGACGAACTGGGAAGACATGGTAAGTGAAATAAACTAGACACAAAACAAATACTGTTATGATTCCACTTATGTGAGGGGCCTAAAGTAGTCGAATTCACAGAGACAGAGTAGAATGGTGGCTGTCCAGGGACTAGGGAGAGAAGAAAACATTGAGTTATTATTTTATGGGTATGGAGCTTCAGTTTAGAAAGTTGAAAAAACTTCTTGAGATGGTTGCACGACAATGTGAAAATACTTAACATTGAGCTATTATACACTTAAAAATGGCTACAATGGTATATATCTTATGTTTATTTTACCACAATTTTAAAAAAATTCACTTACTACACTGGGAGATTATTGCAAAGCAAAACCAAAAAACCTCACCTCTATATTTCATGCAGTGGCAAAAAGGTAGAAAGGTTTAAATCTCCAGAATATATAATAAACATGTTCATTAAATCTCTGGAATCCATAAATTTGGGATATACTTTCTTCCCTAAACTTATAATAACCCAACTCTCCTATCTGTGGGATAAAGAACTTGTTTGTTTATGTGGACAACTACTGGCTGTGAAGTAGTTCTTATATAGTGGTTTTTTTAATGTCCACAAATTGAGAAAAGCAGAGCCTAATTCTCCCCACCTTGTCTGTGAGCTAAACTTAGTGACATGCTTCTAACATACAGAATATAACAGAACTGACTCATAAGACTGGATCATAATTCACCTTTCTTCGCAGATCACTTGCTCTGAGAGATGCAACTGCCATACTGAAAAGACGTTCAAGCAACTCAAAAAAGAGGTCCACAGGGTGAGGAACTGAATCCTCCATCCAACAACCAACATAAACCTTCCAGCCCCATGACGTGCCATTTTGGAAGATCCTCCAATTCCAGTCAAGCCTTCAAAAGACTGTAGCCCTAACCAATATCTTGACTGAGATTTTACGAAAGACCTGAAGGGAGCCAGAACCATCAGCTAAACTGCTCCCGAATTCCTGACCCACAGAAACCATATGAAATAACAAATATTTGTCTTAAAAACTTGTTTAAAAAAATTACATTTGGCCGGGCACAGTGTCTCCACCTTTAATCATAGCACTCTGGGAGGCCAAGGCAGGAGGATCACTTGAGGCCAGGAGTTCCACACTAGCTTGAGCAAGAGCAAGACCCCGTTTCTATTAATAGAAAGAAATAGAAAAATTAGCCAGGCATGGTGGCACACACCTGTAGTCCCAGCTACTTAGGAGGCTGAGGCAAGAGAATCGCTTGAGCCCAGGAGTTTGAGGTTGCAGTGAGCTATGATGACATCACTACAATCTAGCCTGGGAGACAGAGGGAGATTATGTCTCAAAAAGGAAAGAAAAAAAAAAGAAAAGGCCGGGCCTGGTGGCTCAGGCCTGTAATCCTAGCAGTCTGGGAGGCCAAGGCAGGCAGCAAGACCAGCCTGAGCAAGAGCGAGACCCCATCTCTACTAAAAATAGAAAAAATTAGCCAGGCATGGTGGCATGCGCCTGTAGTCCCAGCTACTAGGGAGGCTGAGGCAGAGGATCACTTGAGCCCAGTAGCCTGAGGTTGCTGTGAGCTAGGCTACACCATGGCACTCTACTCAGGGCAACGGTGAGTGTCACAAAAAAAAAAAAAAAAAAAGAAAGAATTACATTCATTAAACAGCAAACTATTTCTTCTATTAGTATGCATATGTAAGGATAAACTACTATAATTTTTCAGGTTTAAGAATTTTTAAAAATTTGCAATTCTTGGTCAGGCGCGGTGGCTTACGCCTGTAATCCTAGCACTCTGGGAGGCCGAGGCAGGTGGATGGCTCAAGGTCAGGAGTTCGAGACCAGCCTGAGCAAGAGCGAGACCCCATCTCTACTAAAAATAGAAAAAATTAGCCAGGCATGGTGGCATGCGCCTGTAGTCCCAGCTACTAGGGAGGCTGAGGCAGAGGATCACTTGAGCCCAGTAGCCTGAGGTTGCTGTGAGCTAGGCTACACCATGGCACTCTACTCAGGGCAACGGTGAGTGTCACAAAAAAAAAAAAAAAAAAAAAAAAAAAAAAAAAAAAAATTTCCTGGACAACTAAAAATATATAGAAAAAATTAGCCGGGCATGGTGGTGCATGCCTGTAGTCCCAGCTACTTAGGAGGCTGAGGCAAGAGAATCGCTTGAGCCCAGGAGTTTGAGGTTGCAGTGAGCTATGATGACATCACTGCAATCTAGCCTGGGAGACAGAGGGAGATTATGTCTCAAAAAGGAAAGAAAAAAAAAGAAAAGGCCGGGCCTGGTGGCTCAGGCCTGTAATCCTAGCAGTCTGGGAGGCCAAGGCAGGCAGCAAGACCAGCCTGAGCAAGAGCGAGACCCCATCTCTACTAAAAATAGAAAAAATTAGCCAGGCATGGTGGCGCATGCCTGTAGTCCCAGCTACTTGGGAGGCTGAGGCAGTAGTATCGCTTGAGCCCAGGAGTCTGAGGTTGCTGTGAGCTAGGCTGACGCCAGGGCACTCACTCTGGCCAGGGCAACAGAGTGAGACTCTGGCTCAAAAAAAAAAAGAACAAGAAACTGAGTGGGATATTTGCATAAAAAAGATGCAGAAACTAGCAATTATTTGAAAAGATACGGAGCAAAAGCCTGTAACTACTCTGATGGGTGAGGCAGTTGACATATAGGGGAAAAGCAATCAGGTAAAATTGAAAAAAAGTGACACAACCACAAAAGGTTTATCAGTAATTCTTATTTTGTTTCTTATCAGGGTCCTGGTGAAAGTAATGGATCTACTTCCCAGAAAAACACATGTAAGTGCCTACAAAATTACCAATTTCAGAGAATTCTCAGAAACCACAGTCTCTCATTCTCATCCCTGTCCCCAAAAAGAATTCATGTTAAGAACTCCTGACATATAAAACATTTAAAGAAAAAAAAGGGGGGGGCAGGAATACATCTCTTTCCAACCTCCTCTTTCTAAATATGCCAAATATACCATCCTAAGGTCTGTTAAAGTAACAAAGTCAAGCGCTATATTTTAGGTAGGTTTCTCTGGCCATAGAAGACTTTGGCAAGGTGAGAACGCCACTGAAGGCAAAGAGATGAGTTAAGTTGCTTCCTTAGTCAATAACCAAGCTAAAAGAGTAAATTAAACTAGAAAAAAATGTGAAGGCATAGCTGTGTATCATAAGCATAAGGGAAAAGTCTTCAGGTTAGTATGAATGGGATGCAGGTAATGCCACTAACAGCAACAGGAGATAGAAAAAATTGAGAGACTATCACAAATATTGGTCTGACAAGTAAAAATGTATTAAGCAGAATCTTAAAATATTAGGATTAGAGTAAAATTTTACATCTGTATTACACTTCACGATTAATAAAATGCCTCCATATACATTATTTCCATCAGTTTAATGAAGAAACTAAGGCCAAAAGAGGTGAATATACAAAGTCACACAGGCCTTTTTCTAGAGACTGTATATCCGACCCAAACCAAATTTCCTTTTGAACTCTCAAGCCATTACTCTTTTTTACATCGCTACCCTTACCTGGACCTAAACTGTTACCTAAACATTTTTATCAAAAATGAAACATACAAGTTGTTTGGGTCAAAGAAAGTTAAAAATCTGGCCTGGGTTTATAATCTATCCTCCTTTGCTAATTTTACTCTTAGACTAGAAGTTCCCATCATTAACCCTTTTTCCTGTAACTCTCCCAATTGTATTTTTCTCTTTCTTTTTTGCTCACTCCTGTTCTTCCACCATTACTCTTCCTTTCCTCAATTTTAATGTATCAGCAGCTTTAAACACAAAAACCCAAGTAGTAATTTCAATTTAAAAATAGAGAAAAAGTAAAACAAAGCTAATATACATTTAGCTCCATACCTGTGGAAAGAAGCTATGGTGTATGAGATCCAAATATAACATAAAATCACACTTTAATTTTTAGTTAACCAAAGTTATCTACCAAATAGCAAAACTAATGGTAACTTCTATCTCTTAGCTTATCGCCAAACTCCATTAGTAGTTTGTAATCAACATCAACCAAAGAGAAGCAGCATATGGAAAGAAAAAAATATCAAGGATAATGTTCAAATAGAATGAATTAGTAAAGTTAAATCCACAAGAAGACAGTGTAAGTATGGCACAGTGATTAACAGCGTGGGTTCTTAAGTCAGAATGCTTGAACATTTGGTCAAAATTCCACTTCTTATCTAGTAACTTTCTCCCAGTGCCAGTCTCCCAAAATTTTAATTTTCTCACCTACACCACTGAGACTGTAATAGTACTTTTCTCATAGGATTACCATTAAGAATTAAGATATAGTAGATAAAGTACACAGTAAAACACATGACACCATCCATCATCCTTTGTAAATGTTAGCCTTTATGATTATTATTTTTAAACCTATGGTTTAAACTCAGGGAAAAAAAGGAAAAAATGGGAATAGGGGAGATAGGAGAAAAAGAGGTATACTTCTGAGGAAAAGAAGCAGTCCAGCAATTGCTCCAATTACTAACTAGTGGTACTATCTATTTCAATCCCAAGAAAATAAAATACTGAAAATATTTATCAAAATGTTCAAGTAAATCTGTCCTTGAACAACTGCTGTGAGCGAAGTTCACAAATGACTATTGAAGGATTAAAGTTAATTGTTAAAAACCCTGGTCTCAGGAGTAATCTTTATCCTGACACTCCTACTTAGGGTAATATCAATAGAGGCAATTTAAAAGGAAACAATCACTAATAATAAATGTTATATATGGTTCTTTTCTATGAATAAAGACTATCTGATTCCAGTTCAACTTCTTAATCACACTGATAATACATAATCTCAGACAAGTAACTTGAAAATTCATTAAACTGAGGAATGCATAAAATACAGGCTCTCTCAAATGAAGGGGAGCAGAACATTTTCACTAATTTGAAAAATCAAGCTAGAAACACAATTACAATGACTACGCTTAGATATAACAGAGAAAACACATATAACCTAGTCTATTATGACAGAATTACTGAACTCTCTAATCTCAATTTTAAAGCAGAAAATAAATTCTGTATCTGAAGACCTACATTCTTTTAGACCCTACCACTTCTTTTGCTCGGTGTGAGCTAACAAGATTCAACAGTTTAGCAAAAAAAAAAACTCTCAAAATAAATGAGCAACTGACAAGTTATTAGGCCATCTTGGTAAGATGTTCAAAAATTACAATCTTTTATCTCAGAAAAATAGCTGAATTTAATAAATTCAAATTAATTCTAGTTACACTGATGTGTTCATTAATTGCTTAAAAATAAACTTTAGTGTATTTTAGATTTTTATACCATTTATTATGATATAAATGACAAACTTTACATACGTAAAATGTACATTCTGATAAGTTTTAACATTTGTGAATCCATCAACAGAATCAAGATAAATTATCTTTCATTCCCTAATCTCATGATCCTTGGTAATTCCTATTTTCCACTCTTCCCCATATTAGTGTGTCTCTTTAAAAAACACTACTGAACACCTGTGATTCACTGAAAACTTAAATGTAGAAACTAATGGTAACTAAAAACACCATTCAGTCCTGAAAAATACAAATATTACAAGATAATTCTCCCATTTGTCAAAAGGAATTTCTATTATAGCAACTAATATTTACAACTTTTAAAAAAAAGCTTTGTTTACAAACTTAAGCCAGCATAACCTTCCCGGGAGAAAAAAAATGTGTACTCGTAGTTTCTCAAAGGTTCTTAATTCAACTTGCTCAGTTCCTCTGTTTCTGTTCCTGGTAATGACTTTTCTTTTCGGCAAGTAAAATCTTAAGGAATAATTTGAAATACAAAACCACTTCAAATTGTTTCGGAAAGTTAATTTCTACAATGGATTAAAATGTTAGGAACAGCTATATTTCAAGACAAGCTATTTCATAAAATATCAGATTAAAAACCAAGACCTGTATTATAGTTTTAAACAACTAAACAACTCTAAACTGAACACTAAACTTCATTTGGAATGCAGTTTAAACCCACATTTAGACTATAAACTGGCTATCAAGACATATGAAGTATTTGTTGGGTTTTTTCCTACATTTCTACCACACTAAGCATCCATAAAGCCTAAGGTAAAGGCTGGCCATGTGAATTTAATCTTTTACTTTAAAAGTACAAAAGCTGGGGGGCAAGGGCAACATACGTAACCTAAACATCTATACCCCCATAATATGCTGAAATAAAAAGAAATAAATATAAATGCTGAAAGCAGAGTGTAAAAAAAAAAAAAGTACAAAAGCTTTTAATTTAGTACTGTTTGAATCTGAAATATTCTTAAGGCTTAACTCTTTTTTTCTGCATTTCTATTTACTCAGACAATGGCTAACAGTTGTTTTCAGACTGTCCAGGAAACTGAAGCCAAGCAATATTATTTCAAGAAACTGAAAGACTTCCAAGAATAACATAGGACAAACTTAACTCTCATTAGAGTTTACAAATGAACATTTGATTTGTTCACCATAATAGTACTTACAAATTCCAACAGGACTGCACAGGAAGGTGTTGATTTCTTCTCTGTAATCTTTGTGTTTTCCAGTTTGTTTTTTTATTTTGTATCCTCTGAAATAATATCCAAGTTCTTTGAAGATACTTAACCTGTGACTATCTGACATAGAGTTACTTCAAGTCAGCTACCCATACTTCTGTTTGAAAGTTTTCATATGGCTATCTCCAGAATTAGCCAAGTTCCTTGGATTTAAGATCAAAGTCTTCTGTATTATTCCATGTACTTGCCACTGTTGTACTAATCCACTCCAGATGAAATATCCAATTTATGAGCCAAAAAGCAAAAACAAAAAGAAAATTTCACATCTGAAGAGCATTCCTAAATATCAGGATATACAGAGACACACATAGCTATCTCAATACTACCATGCTGCTGGGAAACAGCAACATCTTAAATTTCCATGTAAATAAAAGATAAAAGGAAAAAAACTCTGTATTCTTTCAATGTATTCATTTAGAAAAGCTGTCCCATTGTGACATGAAAAGGACTGAGGTCAAAAATTCCTAAAACTTCTAATAAAGGTAAAAATAAACTGCCATGAAACTTCAGTAATATTTAAACAGTCATTCGAAACTGGTGAAACTACTCAGTAAACAAATCAAACATATCTTACAGTTCTGGCTGAAGAACACCAACAACAGGGGAGGGTGGGGAGGGGAGGGGAGGGGAGGCAAAAATACCACCAGCTGAAATACTTTAACCAGTTATATAATCCGCTTGAACCAAAATACTGAAGAAACGCCTGGGTCTCTTTTTAAGTAGCTTGTTGAATTGTTCACTACTATCAATTCACTTCAGAGACGATTCTTGTCAATTTTAATACACTTCTGGGGCAAAATTATCCAAAAACATTGTAATTCCAAAATGGCCACTTGAAATATCCGGGGCCTTTTACACAAACCTAGAAGATGATCTTCATATCTGAGTAATTCAATCACCTGTAAAAGTTATATAAAAAAAAAATTACACACTGCGTTTTAATTTTGAACTAAAAATCAATCACCAGCTCAAAGAGACAACCTCTGGAGAGAAAGTCACATCAGTATAATCCTACAAGAGACTAGAAAAGGGTTTTGCCCAAGCAAGCACCCAGTAAGTACACTAAAAATGAAAAGGACTTAGGAGTAGAGGGAGGGAAAAACGGTGGATGATGGTATTCTGGAGGTGAAGCACTGATTTGAACTGGGAACGGGGTGCAGTGTAACACTGTGGATTATATAAGCGCACCTTCTTATACTTCTTGAATAAATATTAAAACTATGAAACTGGCACACGGTCTTACAAAAGACCTTCTCTAATTCTATTCAACGTACCGAAGGAAAACGGACAGACAGGTGTGCTGCCATCGGAGCATTAGTAAATGAAACTTAGAGAATGAAGAGTATAGAGAAAAAGACGCTCCCTCCAAATGAGAATGTCTTAGAAGCATATTTCCCCCACTAAGGCTAGAAAGGTGGATGAGAAGTGGGGCTAGAACGTTTCTTAAATTCGCCTGAGGAGACTTTCCCGCTTCTCAGGGCAGCAAGGGGGATACAAGGTGCAGGTTCCCATTTCCTCGAATTAAGAAGACAGGTTTCTCCCAAAACTGAGGGGGTGGAAGGTACCGGGCCCTTGTCGTAAACCACAGAAAGAAGCGTTGTCTCCCAAAAGAAAAAAAAAGGTCCCCTCAGACTCCATAGGACTCCGAGGGACAAGGCAGCACTCGCCTCAGTCCACGGCAAGTGCCACGGTCCTTGAAGAGGCGGAGAGAGCTGGGGCGCTGCTGAAGAAACAGCCGAAGGCCACAACTCGGCCTCAACTCCCTCAGCCCTCTGAGAGAGGCGGTGATGCAAAAGGAGGCGGGCGTGTGCAAGAGGCCCGAGGAAGGAAGACCGAGCACGGAGGGCGTCGGACTCGTTCCCAGCCTCCGCCAAACACCAAACACCCCCCCCACTCAGCCGCCAAGGCTAAGCCATCCACCCCCTCCCACAACCGCCACCTCCGCTCCACCGGGGCCGAGTCGATACCCAGAGGGGCCTCTCCGCGCCTCCCTCCCCTTTCCCTCCTTGCTCCCCACCGCGCCCCCGGTCTGCGGGCAGCCTCACACCTCGCGCCGCCAACGCCGCTCCCGACCCCTCAAACCCCAACGCCGACACGGGCAGCCCCCTCCTCCCCCGGACTCCGGCATGGAACACAGGGAACGGTGTTACCTTCTGCCCCACCAGAGGTGCCCCTGGCCTGGGGGTGCCGCTGCGCTCGATCCCGGGAGGAGGTTTTCGGTACTTTGAATAATCCCCTTTTGCCGCTTTTCCCTCCCCCACAACCAGTCTCCGTCCCAAAATGGCGCCGACCCGATCCGCAATGTTCTGGGCCAAGTCTCGCGAGATCGTGGAAGGTGGCGAGGCGGGGAAGGAACTATAGGGGTTGAGGAAAAGGGGGAGAGAAGGCGGGGCGAGGAAAAGAAGGAGGGAGAAAGGGTGTGGAAGAAGCAGTGCAAACGAACCTACTGGGCGGGGCAGCAGGAAGAGCGCCTCCACCAGAGAACCTTCTGGCCCAAGCAACCGCTCACGCCCCGGTCAGAGAAGCTCCGCCCTCTACGTCGGGCGGCTGGGGGGAGGGGGGAAAGGCGTGGCTACGACTGGGGGCGGGGCTTCGAGGAGGCCCGGGAGCAGGGGCGCGCGGGGGGCGGTGGCTCCGCGCGGTGACGTCAGGAGCAGCTGGAGTCGGGGATTACCCCCTGCTGCTGACGTGTGGACGGTGAACAATCGGGAACGTTCGGTGAAAGGGGGAATTCCTCGCCGCTCCCTGAGGAGCCCCTCCTCCTGCCCCTCCCCCCGCCCGAAGCCGCCTCGGAGCTCGGGATGGTGGGGCCGCGAGGAGCGAGAGGCGGCCGCGCGGGCTCAGGTGGCGCGCGCCGCGACGTCTTCCCCGGCTCGAAGCTCGCGGGAGCCGCGGCGCGCGCCTCTCGCCGGGCACCGCACTCGGGCCCGGGTGAATCGGAGCTCACGCGTGGTCCGTACACAGCCCCGCGCGGGCGGGCGGAGCGGCGGCCGTGCTGGCGCGGGGGTGACAGGGCACCCTGAAGCGGTGGGTCCGCGGTCTCCGCACATGCGGAGCCAGTCGGACATTAGCGGTGTGTGGGAGGCCGGTAGCTGATAAAACGAGACTCGCTGGGAACCGAGCCCCGATTCTCAAAGGCCAAAAATGGCTACTGGGTATAATCATGCTAATGATCGTTTTTCTCTCTACTAAATGTAGAGTAGATGAATTATTTTAGCAGAGGTCTCAGAGCACCGCACGGCCCATAGGAGGTTTTTTTTGCTTTTTTTTTTGAGACAGAGTCTCACTGTTGCTCGGGCTAGAGCGCCGTGGCGTCAGCCTAGCTCACAGCAACCTCAAACTCCTGGGCTCAAGGCGATCCTTCTGCCTCAGCCTCCTGAGTAGCTGGGACCACAGGCATGCGCCACCATGCCCGGCTAATATTTTCTATATACATATTTTTAGATGTCCAGCTAATTTGTTTCTCTTGCTCAGGCTGGTCTCGAACTCTTGACCTTGAGGCATCCACCCGCCTCGGCCTCCCAGAGTGCTAGGATTACAGGCGTGAGCCACCGCGCCTGGCCTCGATTTTTTTTTTTTTTTTTTTTTAATGAATGTGGTATTCAGAATTGTTTCTCTGGTTGTGATACCTTTTCGCCTTGTAACTGAAGGCTCACTTTGAAACCGGGGAAAGTCCGAATTCCAGGGGAAAGACAAGTAGCCACGTTTGTTTAGAGGGAAGGTGGGGGGAGGGTTCTTAACGAGGTAAAGCCTGGAAAATAAAAGTATCAGGCTTTTTGCCCTCTCTCAGGCCACAAGGGCTTCCTACACAGAAACTTTGTGGTACTTTTATGTGCAATATGGGGTTTGTAGGTTAGTGGACCGCTTCTAAAAGATCCCAGAAAGATTACTGGAGTGTAAACTCACCAAAATTTATACTTCCCAACCTTTTATTTCGGTCTTCATCGGGAGATGGCCGCTTTTGGCAATTAATAATGCCCTGCTGGGTGCTAAGGAAAGGGAATTAACACTTGCTGGATGCCTTGTCTCTGCTAGGCATTTTAATCCTTGTATCAGCCTCTGGTGGGTGTTGTTTTCCTCATTTTGCAGATGAGGAAAATGGTTCAGATGAACGTGTTTAACGTTATGCAGTATAGAAATTGGGCGCCACAATTTGTACCAGGTTTAAACTCAAATCTGTTTGGATCTTAATCCACATTCTTTTCTCCACACCACGTTGCTTCGGTAGAAGGAATTTATGTATTGAGAGAGGACATGCTTATGCTTTTATTCTAAGCATGATGTCAAACCAGAAAAAAAAGGAAGCAAAAAGAAAAAGCTGATAATTTAAACACAAATTGGGCCTTGCATATGATTAAAAAACACTATAAAGTTGAAAAGCAGTGAAATGGAAAAACAATTGTACATGTACAAGCAGATTAATATTTTTAATTTAGCACTAATGTTTGATTTACATAATATATCATGAGTTCTTACAAATGATTAAGGAAAAGATAACCGCAGTTACTCAATAAAAAAAAAATCAAAGGACATGAACAAGCTAGTCATGTATATGTATATATACTGGGGGAGGAGGATCAGTAATTATGTGAAAAGATATTCCACCTCACCAAAAATCAGAAAAAATGAAAATAAAACTAACGGTGATATGCCACTTTTTACCTAGCAAATTAACAAAGATTTAAATAGACTAAATCCTAGATGAGGATATAAGAAATTGGCATTTATTTGCATTAACCATATCAAGAATGAAAATCTATATGGCCTTTCTGGAAGATAATTTGGCTTTTATAAAAATTTTAAAGTCTTTAAGATACGCTTTACAAAGTTACTTTACACCTCGGAATTTATTTTAATAAAATAACAGAAAAGGGCCTAACAATTTATAAAGATATTCGGAGATAACTGGTTTATAACCATAAAAAATTGGAAACAACGTAAATGCCTATAAATAAAGAGATTGAGAAAATAAATTGTTACATCCATAGAGGGGAATATGAAGCCATTAACAATGATATTTATAAAAAATGATCACATGAAAAGATGTTCACAGCATACTATTGATAAAAAATAAGAGGCAGATTACAAATTATATATCATTTTTGTCAAATAAAAAAGTATAATCAAAGGACAATGTCTGACAGAAAAGACACAAAATGTTAATAATGTTTATTTCTAGGTGGCAGACTAATAGAGGATCTTTATTTTATTCCTTAAACTTGCTCAGAGCATATGTTACTTTTCTAATCATAGAAAAAAAAGTACTCAAGACTGGGCATGGTGGCTTAGGCCTGTAATCCCAGCACTTTGGGAAGATGAGGTAGGAGGATAGCTTGAGCCCAGGAGTTCAAGGCCAGCTTGGACAACATAGTCAGACCTGGTCTCTACAACAAATAAAAATTTAAAAGATGTTTAAAAAGCTACTTAAAATACGTACAAGGACTTGTCTCCAGTAACATGTTTTCTTTTTTTAAATATAAATTTAATTTAATGTTTTTGGCTAGCTGATTCGGCAGGTGAGTTGTTACACACTGCCTATCAGATTCCGACTTCCGTGGCCACCGTCCTACATGTTTTCCATTATTTTCTTCTATTTTATTTTTTTTTTTTTTGTGACACAGTTTCACTCTGTTGCCCAGGCTATAGTGCTGTGGCATCAGCCTAGCTCACAGCAACCTCAAACTCCTGAGTTCAAGCAATCTTCCTGCCTTAGCCTCCTGAGTATCTGGGACTACTGGCGTGTACCACCATGCCCAGCTAATTTTTTCTATTTTTAGTAGAAATGAGATCTCACTCTTGCTCAGGCTGCTCTTGAACTCCTGACCTCAAGCGATCCTCCCACTTCAGCCTCCCAGAGTGCTAGGATTACAGGTAAGAGCCACCTTAACTGGCCTATTTTCTTTTCTTTCTTTTTTTTTTTTTTTTTTTACTGATAACTGGTTGTGTTGCTTTGAAAATAATTTTATTTTATTTATTTAGTGAAATGTAAACAAGGGATTTATCACATAATAGATAATTTTAATCCATTAAGGAATGTAACATTATAGTAGTTTAAGGGAAGAGAACTATTAATAGCATTTCTTTAAGCTCTATGCAAGAAATTTTAAATAAATTAGTTTAATTATCTCAATAAGTTTATAAATATTAGCCACAAAGAGCTTAAGTAACTTGCTCCAAAATTATATTAGCCTAAGTATACAATGTCATATAAACAAAGATGTTCATTTCCAACTTATTTGTAATAGTGAAAACCAGAAAACCTAAATGTCCACCAACCAAGGAATAGTTTTAAAAAATTAAGATATATCTATATAATAGGATATTATACAACTGTTCAAAAAAATAAGGTAAACCAATACATACAGACATAGATGTTCAATGTTTTGTTAAGAGGTAACAGTATGTGACAGAACAATATATTAATATATACCATGATCACCATTGTGTTTTTTGAAAAGTATGTATATTTATATAGGAATGGACAATGCCCCAAGAATAACCCTTTAGTGTTCATCAAATCAGGACTTTTTGCTGTTACACTATTTGAGTATACTATTTTATAATAATTTAATGTTTAGAACTTAATTGCCCAAAGATCTGCAACAACTAAGAAGCAGAATAAATATTTGTACAGGAAACCTTCTTGAATCCCTGAAAACTAAATCTTGTGTTCCTCTTTTTTGTTCCCTTTGTAACCTCTGTGCTTACTTCTATAAATAATTATCTACCAGTTTCTACCTCTGCCTTAATCCTGGAAAGATGTCCAGGGCCTTCCTCATCATTCCTCCTATACTTATTATACTAGATTATAATTGCTTAATTTCTTACCTGTCTCTACCACTGGACTCAAAGATCCTTGATAACAGTGACTGTGTCTTACTCATATTTGTCCATAGCAACCAGTATAGTTTCCACCACAGTGAAAATTCTCCAATAATTTTTTTAAACATAACAAATTTATTACATGCACACATATGCACAGGAGCCATACAAATTATGAACTCCACAATAATACTTGTTAAATGCATGGCTACCCCACCTTTTGTCTTTGTGTTAGCCACACACTGTCTGCAATTCTCAGATGCCCTTTGTTCTTGAACATTCTGTGCCAATATTGTTTCCTATAACAAGATTGCCTTTCTCCTGCCTACTGTCTACTTTGCAAATTCTTATTTGTTATTCCTAGGAGACCTGTTCAAATAACATACTATCAGGTAAAGCTCAAAACTTCCTTCTCTGGACTCTCACATGGATTTAATCCCACTTTTATCACTGTTTCATCTGTTCTCCTTTATGTCCACTTTTCCAGAAGGTGAGACTCTAGTCAGGCTTGCTGTTCTATGCATCCGCTACTCTAAACGAATGCTCAGCCCGTAATAGGCCTCAATCAACTGAGTTTCATTTAATATTTATTGGGGCTCATAGTAGTCTCAGTAAATATTGCTGGCTGCATGATAGAAGCATCCAGAACCCACCAGCTCCTGTTCCCATGGACCAGCACAGCCTGTCCAATCTGAGTTGGCTGCCAAGGTGCAGAGGTCCCCCTTTATTCTCTATTCACTACCAGTTATGGCCTTGCTGTTGTGCTTTGGCTATTCACAGACCTTCTTAGTTGAGGCTCAAATATCTTACTTGGAGAAAATCAGAAACTCACAGAGCCCTTCTTCTTGGTATAATCAAACATATTTGCACACCCCTTTTTCTTCTGGCAAGTTTCACAATTTTGTGTTGATCTGTTCAATGGGTCCCTCTTCCCAATGGGGACAGTCCATTTCCATTTTGTTCACGGCTGTATCCCCAACACCTGGCATAATGCTGGACACAGAGTACAAGCTGCCTAGAGGAATGAATGAATGGTTAGTGAAAATAAAAAACATTGTGAAGAGAAATGTTTCAGGAACAACCTGCCTATAAGAAATAAAAAGTTTTATTTAAAAAAAAAAAGTTATGCGACAAATTTTAAATTATAGAGTATAATTTTAACTTTGAAAAGATCTGTGTCATCTTTAATCATGGTGGCATATTTAATGATTGATGGATAAATTTGGTGTTCATTAATTTAAATTTTTAAGTATAAAAGTAGTATATATTTATTGTAGAAAGCTTGA
>NW_012150507.1:7532811-7547125 GCF_000956105.1 Propithecus coquereli | reverse complement strand
GATCCTCCCGCCTGGGCCTCCCAGAATGCTCGGATTACAGGCGTGAGCCACCACGCCTGGCCTGATTTCTTAATTTAAAATGTTTTATATTGACCTTTATGATCTTTTTATTTTAACATAATAAAGACAGATAGTATTTTTGAGCCACTTTTCCTGCCTTACCCTAGAAAAGGTTCCTGGTCCTATTAAAGTTTGCTCAATTTAATCTTTGATTATATATTTAAATTTACCAAACATTTTCTCTGTTTTGATGATTTTTTTTTTTTTTGAGAGAGAGTCTCACTCTGGCACCCTAGCTAGAGTGCAGTGGCTTCATCATAGATTATTGCAATCTCCAACTCCTGGGCTCAAGCAATCCTCCTGCCTCAGCCTCCCGGTAGCTGGGACTAGCACTACCACACCTGGCTAATTTTTTCTATTTTTAGTAGAGAGAAGGGCTTACTCTTGCTCAGGCTGATCTCGAACTCCTGAGCTCAAGTGATCCTTCCATCTCGGCCTCCCAGAGTGCTAGGATTACTGGTGTAAGCCACCACACCTGGCCAGAGTTTTTAAATTATGTGTATAACTGATTGCTGGAGAGTTAACTACTTGCTTTTCAATCCGGTTAGATGCATGGGTTGACAAATATTCCTCCCTATACCAGTTATTGATGGCCCAGTTTCTCTAATCAGGCATTTCCACCTCTGTGCTTCTCCTTCTGTGCTAGGAGGTATGCAAGAACACCCTTTTAACATGATCACAGTTACCAGGAAAAATGTTTAAATGTTCTGTCCAATGTGTGACTTCCAAAACACAGCCTCTGCACATGGCATTTATGATTTTAAACCTACAGCACAAATGTAAACATGTATTAATAAATTGTTGCAGGTAAGGTGAAGCCTAACATTTTGTAGTGTTTTAAAAGATTTGTGGGGTGAGAGGGGAGAAAAAAATAAATAAAAGATTTGTGTTCACTTGGTCATCCCTTTGGTGTTAAAAAAAAAAAAAAGATTTGTGTTCTATTTCAATATGTTGTGTCCCCCATCTTTATTGTTTTTTTTCTTTCTCTCTTTCTTTTTTTTTTAACCTGGGGAGAGATGATGCTGACTGCATCTTTGGAAATGGAAAGGAATACAAGGAACTTTAGAGGTATAATTGACCCCACCCCCTACACCTTGTTAAAAATAGAAATATGCTGTCCTTGTGTGACTGACAGAAAAAAAAAAATAGGGTGACACAAGGAGAAACAAACTCCAGAGCTGGTACAGTTTGCTGCCTCCAGATTCTATGTACAATAAACATTTGGGATAGTGCTTAGGAGTATTCTCTGTAAGTTTATTAATAGTTGTGTTCTCAGCCGGGCGTGGTGGCTCACGCCTGTAATCCTAGCACTCTGGGAGGCCCAGGCGGGTGGATCGCTCAAGGTCAGGGAGTTCAAGACCAGCCTGAGCAAGAGCGAGACCCCGACTCTACTAAAAATAGAAAGAAATTATCTGGACAACTAAAAAAATATATACAGAAAAAATTAGCTGGGCGTGGTGGCGCATGCGTGTAGTCTCAGCTACTTGGGAGGCTGAGGCAGTAGGATCGCTTGAGCCCAGGAGTTTGAGGTTGCTGTGAGCTAGGCCGAAGCCACGGCACTCTAGCCCAGGCAACAGAGTGAGACTCTGTCTCAAAAAAAAAAAAAAAAATAGTTGTGTTCTTTAGGTAGGGCAAAGTACACTGCAACTCCCAACTCCTGTTTCTAACTAGCATCTGGAGTGAAAGGAGTGAGGTATGGCCAATGAATGATTGGAAAGAGAAGAGCAAAGGCAAGTAGTGGAATTTCCCTAGTGTTTAACCTAGTGTTTATCCTAGGTTTCCAACTTCATTTTTGGATGGTATCCTCCACTTTTAACTCTGAATATGCATTTTTGGAAAGGAAATCCATCATATCCTTTAAAAACTTTATTGAATCAATAGCTTCCCAGTGCAACCCTCCTAACCATTCTATTTAAGTAAATTAATAACTCTTATAATATTGAGCCTAACTGACTAATGAGCATGTAGGGATACAAAGAAGCTAAAGGGTATGATCAAAAGCCAATCAAAGAAAATCAGAGATAGAAGTGAAACTAAAGATTTCTCATTTTGGTACCTAGTATTGAGCCTTTAAGTTTCAAATTGGAGTAATCATAGATCACTTCAACTTCAGTGAGACTGGAAGCTGTGTTCACACTGACTGGCTTTTGTTAAAATTTGTAGGAATTAATATAATATTTTATGATTTGAGAAGCAACTTTGATTACATTTTTACTTACATCTTCCTTTTTAATTTTGAAAATAATACAAGCTGGTTATAAAAAATTTCCAACAGTACAAAAGTATGTAAGTTAGAAAGTCCTTCTATACTTCAAAGTTAAACTTTTGGCCAGGCACGGTGGCTCACGCCTATAATCATTACACTCTGGGAGACCCAGATGGGAGGATCCCTTGAAGTCAGGAGGTCGATACCACGCTGAAAAAGAGGGAGACCCCATCTCTACCAAAAATAGAAAAAATGAGCTGGGTGTGGTGGCTTGAGACTATAGTCTCAGCTCCCGGGGAATGGGAGGGCAGATGGAGAGGCAGACGGGAGAATCGCTTGAGCCCAGGAGTTTGAGGTTGCAGTGAGCTATGACGCCACTGCACTCTACCCAGGCAACAGAGCAAGACTCTTGTCTCAAAAAAAAAACAAAAAAATTAAACTTTTATGAACAATTGATTGTGATTCTTCTAAACTTTTTCCTATGCATACATACATATATATTTTACTAAAATTGGATTATACTATATATAACATTTTACAGTTTCTTGTTTAAACTTGGTAATATAACATGAACATCTTTCCATGTCAGTACACTTAGCACTAACTTTTCTTCTTTTTAATTTTTTTTTTTTTTTTAGGGATGAGTCTTGCTCTGTCACCCAGGCTGGAATGCAATGGCATGATCATAGCTCACCGCTGCCTTGAACTCCTGGGCTGTAGCGCTCCTCCCGCCTCAGCCTCCTGAGTAGCTGGGGACTGCAGGCAAGCACCAGCACATCTGGCTAATTTTATTATTTTTTTGTAGAGAGAAGGGTCTTGTTATACTGCTCAGGCTAGTCTGGGACTCTTGGCCTCAAGTGATCCTCCTGCTTTAACCTCTTGAGTAGCTAGGTTACAGGCACAAGCAACCATGCCTGGCAACTTATTATTTTTAAAAATTATATAATAGTCCTTTGAAAGAATTTACCTTATTTAACCCATGCCTTATCGAAGGACATTTAGGTTGTATCTAATTTTCCTATTATAAGCTATGTAGTAATGAACATTTCTGAATTTAGAGAATGTATTTGGAAAGGAAGGAGGGGGAATTAGTGGAAAAATTATAGTAATATGCCAGTGGGTGAATCATTGAGCTAAGGATGTAGTTTAAAAGGAAGGTATGGTGAAATGACATTATTTATTGATCACTTACGATGAACCAGGTCCTAGTTAGATGCGATCCATGCTGCCATTTGCCTTAACAGTGTTACTACTTTTACTTTAATAGACTCAGATTAATCTGGACTCCACATAGTAGTGGAAAGAGCCTGGGCTTTGAAGTTAGACTTGGGCTTGAATCCTAGCTCAATTAAATTCAAATTTATTTTCTGTAATATTAGATGCTGTTGCTGTGCTATCTGTTGAGAGTACAGAGGTAATTAAAACACAGTTCCCACCTCCAAATTCTTACAGCCTGAGAGACAAAACTGACATAATATCTATTTTGTTCTCTGCTGTGTCTTACCCTGCTTAGCAATAGTAGCCATTCAATAAATATTTGTCAAATGAATGAATTCCAAGACTTTGTGCCAGGTGCTATGTTAGAAGCATGTTCAGGGTGCTATCAAGTGGCTTTCCAAGAAGAAGCCATAAAAGTTGAGTCTGGCAAGTTGAATAGAATTCCAGGAAGTAGGGCCCTCCAGGTAGAAACTGTTGCACAACCAGAGGTGCAAGGATGAAAATAAGCCAGAGTAAGGCATTTCCAAAGGTGCTAAGAGAAGTGACTGTCACCATCCAGGCTGCTGGGAACCAAGGGAGGGCTAAGATCACATCACAAGGGCCTCAACACTGTGCTGGGGAGATTAGATGTTTATCCTAAGGTCTTTGGAAAATCTTTTATTTTAGGCCAGAGAAAGACATGATTGGGTTTATGCTTTCGAAAGAGCCTTCTCATGACTCATGATCCTCTGGAAAAGAGATAAGGAAAATGAGACTCCAGGAAGAGATAGAAGCTAAGAGCTATTGCAGTAATCCAGGTGAAAGATGATGGTGCCTGGGACCACCCTGGCCACCTTTCGGTTTCTCCTACACACCATGCTGAAGGTCATCATGAAAACTGTTTCTTCTGCCTAGAACACATGTCCTCTCCCACTTTCTGCCACCAACTGTTACAAACTTTTAAATCTCAGCCTAAATGTCACCTCACCTCCATAAGTGGCTGTTCTGACCTCCTACTTCGCCTGTACTCTCCCTTATAACACTGATCTTAATTATAAATCAGTTATTTATAAGATTATTTGATTGATATCTGCCTCATGCACTGGACACTAGGTTTCATGAGGAACTGAATGAGTGAATAAATGAATGGGCAGGGAGAGGTGAAGCAACAAGAACGGATTCAAGAAGAGGATATAGAGCCGAGGAGACCCCAAACAGTGCTGCCAATGCCCTGGTGGAGACGCTAAGGTCAACATCAGATTGAAATATTTAAAGTGGTTATAAAACTATTTCAGCAATGCAAACAATTAAGTGAATTGTTGTGGGTGATGGTGCTATTGGTAAAACATGTCTCCTGATAGCCTACACAACAAACAAATTTCTATCTGAATATGTTCTGACTGTTTTTGACAACTATGCAGTCACAGTTATGATTGGTGGAGAGCCAATCTTGGACTTTTTGATACTGCAGAACAACAGGATTATGACAGATTATGACCACTGAGTTATCCACAAACAGATGTATTTCTAGTCTGTTTTTCAGTGGTCTCTCTGTCCTCATTTGTAAATGTGAAAGAAAAGTGGGTACCTCAGATAATTCACCACTGTCCAAAGACTCCTTTCTTGTTTGTCTGGACCTAAACTGATTACCCATCTACAATTGAGAAACTTCCCAAGAACAAACAGAAGCCTATCACTCCAGAGACTGCTGAAAAGCTGGCTGGTGACCTGAAGGCTGTCAAGTATGTGGCGTGTTCTGCACTCACACAGAAAGGCCTAAAGAATGTATTTGATCAAGCAATATTGGCTGCCCTAGAGAAGAGCCACAGGTGTGTGCTGCTCTGGAACATCTCTCCAGAGTCTTTTCTGCACAGCTGGCATCGTCATTATACTAAAAGCAATGTTTAAATCAAACTAAAGATTAAAAATTAAAATTTGCTTTTGCAATAATGACAAAAAAGAGGATATGGAATTCGGAGAATGTTGTGTTTAAGTGTTTGTGAAGATAAGGCAGAGAAAAAAGTCGATGATGACCCTGGTTTCTAATAATTTGGACATTTGGGTGTATGCCGTTGGCATTCCCTGAGTTAGAAAACAGGCAGAGAAAAAAGCTGGTGGAACATGGAAATCATGAGTTCAGCTTAGGACATTGTGTTATTGTGAAATAGATATTTCGTCTTCTCATTTCCTGACATAGAACTCCAAAAACCCTTGGAATCTCTAAAGTGATAAGTGTCTTTTTGTTGATTGATGACTGGGAACTCCTGGATAGCCTCAGGGTGGGAGCTGGTTGCCTAGGGGACCAATCTTGTGATTAGAGGGTTGGGATTTTTCAGCCCCACCCCTCCAACTTCCAGGGAGGAGAGAGGGGCTGAAGGTTAAATTGATCACCAGTGGCCAATGATTTAATTAATCATGCCTGTCTAATGAAGCTTCCATAAAAACCAAAAAAGACAAGTTTTGGGGAGCTTCTGGATAGCTCAACACATAGAGATTCCTGGAGGTGGTATGTCCAGAGAGGGTATAGAAGCTACTTGCCCCTTCGCCCATACCTCACCTTTGGCATCTCTTCTCCTGTATTCTATGTAATATCCTTTAAAGTAAACCAGTAAACGTGTTTCCCTGAGTTCTGTGACCTGCTCTAGCAGATTCATTGAACCCAAGGAGGAGGCCTTGGGAACTCCAATTTATAGCTAGTCAGTCAAAAGCACAGGTAAAACAACATGGGGCTTGCTATTGGCATCTGAAGTGGGGGACAGTCTTGTGGACTGAGCCCTCAACCTGTAAAATTTGACTCTTCAGGTAGCCTCAGAACTGAATTGAATTAAAGGACACCCAGTGCTACCCACTGAAGAATCCAATGCAGAATTTTTTTTTTTTTTTTTGAGGATCATGACCCGGAGCCACACCTAAGAAGCCTTGAGCAAGTAGACTCTCCAATGCAGAATTGATTGGTTGTTGGTGGGGAGAAATCACCACACACTTCTTGATGACCCGAGGTCACGGAAGTCTTCTGTGTGGATTGTTGAGAAAATAGAAAAAGCACTTTGGTTTTATCCTACATCCATGGAGACATGTAATCAGTATAAATCCCAGACCAAAAACTAATGTGGGCAAGAAATAAAACTCAGGTAAATTTCCACAATAAGCTCTATATTCCAGTGTTAATCTCAATCAACTTAGGTTTCCACCTTGCCTCCAGTTGTCTGCTTTGGAGGGGTAGCTTGTGTAGTGCTAAGGATTCAGGAAAAGACAAGATTTCAAGTCACCTATCAATGTTGGAATCTGCTGAGGGATCTTTGTCCTTATTTGATGCCTATCATTGGCTTACAAAAGTTACACTGTTGAGTCATCCCTTCGTAATGGCCCACAAAACTAAGATTCCAAAAGATATAATGGAAAGGTTTGGAAGAGAGAGCAGCAGTGAGAGGTTGAGTAAAAGAACAAAAGAACAGAAGAGAGATACAGTAATACAGGTGTCTCAAAAGTCACCATACAGAGGGAAAATAGGATATAGTAGCTAAAAGTATGTTTTTTTGTGTGTGGGGGGGGATTTTCCGGTGGGTGAGGACCAGAAAACCTGCTAGACAAATTCTAAAAGAGCTCTGACACTAAATGTAGCTTTATTTACAAAATATTCATTACAAAATTTTACAAAATTTTTCCTTTGTATGGAAACTTCTGGGACACCCTGTAGTTTACAACATGGATGATGATCAAAAAAGATTGGAAGGTAAAACAGAGTGGGTGAGGTCCTGATCTAAAGGGATCTTTATGCTATTCAAAGTAATTCTGATTTTTTCCTATACAAGAGAAGGAGCCTTTGGTTAATGTAAATGGAAAATGACATGATCAGATTTACACTTAATAAAAATATTCTGGAAATAAATTGGAGGATGAACTGAAAAAAGTTGCGCCTGGAATCTGGAAGATGTCATTATCCCAATAATAGCTAAGGTTACTCATTGTCTGTATACATTGAGTGATCTCAGCCTGGGTAATTTTGCCCCCCAGAGGACATTTGGTAATGTCTAGAGGCACTTTTGATTGTCCAACTGTGTAAATAATTGTGAATAGAGACCAATGATGCTGCTAAACATTATCTGGCCCAAGCTGTTAATAGTATTGGTTGAGTAAGGTTGAGAAATCCTCATCTAGGTGGGTAATATTTTATAAAATTGAAAATATACCACCTTTTCAGCTCAATGATTGTAAATCTACATTATCACTTGGAATGGCTACCTACTACTTATTCATAGTACAGTTGTACTATACGTAACACATGATTTATTTAAACAATCGATCCCACATCAATGGACATTTAGATTGTTTTTAATTTTTTGCAATTAAAGCTAATACTGTGATAAACATTCCTTTTTTTTTTTTTTTTTTTGAGACAGAGTCTCACTCTGTCGCGAGGGCTAGAGTGCCATGGTGTCAGCCTAGCTCTCAGCAACCTCAAACTTCGGGCCTCAAGCAATCCTCCTGCCTCAGCCCCACTAATAGCATGCTCCACTACACCGGCTAATTTTGTCTATTTTTAGTAGAGTTGGGGTCTCACTCTTTGCTCAGGCTGGTCTCAAACTCCTGAGCTCAAGCAATCTTCCTGCCTTGGCCTCCCAGAGTGCTAGGATTGCAGGAGTGAGCCACTGCACCCGGCCCAATAAACATTCTTATACATAAATCTGATCATGACGTTACTACCTAGTTACATACCAAATAACCTATCGATCACTAAATCCCCACTTTATTTAAAGGTTTTTACAGTCATCTCACCCTCCCCCATGTATACACCCTAATGTTTCTTCAGCAGTGAGTCATTTGGTGAACAATAAAGGTTCTTGACTTTTCATTTGTTTTGTCTCATACTACCATACTTTCAGACATTTCAATTTTTATTACCAATTCTGCCTCAAAATTGACAGGCAAAAGAACAGGAATTGAAACTCAAATCAAATATTTTTAGTACTTATCAAAGGAGCTGGAAGCATGATGAAAATGGAATGTTTGGATTATCTGTGGATTTCCTACCCCTGGTTTCTTGTTCCAGTGAGTGATTAAGGATTGCCTCCTTTGCACATCAGCATTACTCAGTGTTACTGTGGAAGTCTCTGTCCCATATCACCAGTGTTTACCCAGTGATAGCTAAGATTACTGATTGCCTCAGTCAGAACCACACTTCATTTTTGCAGCTACCTTGCCTCTGATTTATTTGTGTCTCTTCCTCCTTGGTTTTATTTTCTTTTTCTTTCTAGTTTTGTCTTTCCAAGCCATAAAGTTACTAAAGCCAAGTTTGTCACAACTCTTTGATATCTCTATCAAGATTACAACCAAAGGAAATGTGCTTGTAAATCAGAGCATTGGTGATTTTGATCAGCATTAAAGAGATGATTTCTGATAGAAAGAAATTTGTTAAATATTAGAATAATAGAGTAGTTTGAGGAATTACTATCTTTTAAATCCTCAAACTTGAAGGAAGTTTAAAGTGGAGACTCTTTTTTGCAGCTTTTGGGTGGCTGACTAGCACTTCTCTCCCTCTTATAATAACAGAATGCCTATTTCTTGAGGGAACCCATTCTGTGTAGTATGAGTGGGACTGACCCCACCTGACTACCCGTTTCCTCCACCCCCACTCCAGTTCCAGATGTAGACGTGTGTATTAGACCTGCCTAATGGAAATACACTATCCCTATGGTCACAGTGTTAATTTGGAGTCATGTGTCTCAAACTAGACCAATCAGAACCTTTTCTGGGACTTTGCCGCAGATGCTATCGGGAAGGTATTCTTTTTCTACTTGGAGGTTACTAAAAGTGAGATGTAAATCTGGAATTTCCAGTGGGAAAAAATCAGGAATTTCCATTCTGCCTGTCACATAGCCCTCAGAGACAAGCATAATCAGAGGCCTAACATTCTTTTAGTCCTTATATCTAGTCCTTCTTGAAGCAGTGACCATCTCTGGACTTCACAGTTACACAAGCAAATAAATTCCCTTTACTGCTTTACTAGTTTGTATTGGATTTCTGTTACTTTTTGTCACTTTCATTCTAAGGAATACCTGTGAATTCAGGGCCTTTGTCCTGTAAGGTGATTGATACGATGCAATGTTTTCTTTCCTCTGTGATATCCAAAGTCTATTGAGGAAGACCTTCAACTTCTGGTGAAGGAACTGGCTATCTGAAACAACCCCTAAGGTAAGTGTAACAATTCTGTCATTTTTCTTTCTTTTTGTGTCAACAGCATGGCTAGCCCAAAGAAGAATCAAATTCACTTATTCTATCTATAAATAAGTTTCCCTTTCAAGCAGGATCCCTTTGTGGAAAATAAATTAAAAAGGAAGCAATCCAGGCCCCATCATCCAGAGCAGAAGCTCTTTTTACTTCAGCTGAATGAAAGGGAATCTGGGAAGTGTCCTTGCAGTTAGCATTCTTTTCTACTGCAAAGGATGAATTCAGCTAACCTTCTAGAAGTGTAAAGAAATTTGGTGAAAGAAGGCAATCACTTTGAGGGAAAAAAGTTGGTGAATCAGAGATTGAGAGAAAAGTAGAATTGGAATGAGAAAATAAAATTAGAGATAAGAGAGAGAAAACTAAAACAGGAAAATAATCTTACTTGGATTTTCTATGTTGTTCTTTGCTTTAACGTACACGCAGAAGACTTACTAATGGCACAGTCATTCATTCATTAAACAATTAGTCCTATACAACCTACTCTGACCTGGGAACTGGGCTAAATGCTGAGGATGCAAGAGGGAGTAAGATACCCCATGCCCTCGTCTATATTTATAAAAGTCAAAATTTGATTCTAGGAAGGAAAGAGAAATGAATATCAAACACCCATTGTATTATTGTGGTGATGTTCTCCCCACTACCTAACACCCTGAGCAATGGGCAAGGGGAAGACGGTGCTTAGTCTCTCGTTGAGCCAATGAAGAGAGCTGTAAAAGAACAACTCAGAGAGGTTGATGTTTGCACCTGGAGCTTGGAGGATGCAAGGCACCTGACTCAGACCTGAAATTCTCAAGGTTGTGGTGACCTGCTTTTTTGACAGAAGAGGTAAGTGATGGAACTGTGTGTGAATGGCCTGTACCTGAAGGTTGGTGGGGTAGAGGATGCACGTTACCCACGAGCCAGATGTGGCTTCAATGAAGGGAGATGGATTTGGCCCAAGAAGACCACTTGGAAGGGTGTGGTGACTCCAGCAGAAAGAGGGGTCACTGGAAACTTCTGGAAACCAGGATCCAAGGGAAGACCGCACATGGCCAGCTAGAGGAAACATTGCTACCAAAAAAGATTAACATTAGAAATTCTCAAAGTGGCCACACCTGTAGTCTCAACTACTTGGGAGGCTGAGGCAGGAGGCTTGCAGTTCAAAGCTGTAGTGTGCCTGTGAATAGCCACTGCACTCCATTCTGGGCAACACAGTGAGACCCTGTTTCTACAAAAAAAAAGAAAAAAGGAAAAAAAACTCTCAAAGTCAGAAAGTATCTGGAAAGCATTCTATGGGAGAGAGTCAACATTCGGAACCTGTTCAATCTGGAGGGTACCAATATCAGGTTATAACTGTGTAAGACCTTTCGGTCCCCTCCCCACCAATAAAACATGAGGAACCAATGCAATCTTGAAATTGGGAGGGAGGGGTAGAAAATATGTTAGAAACTGACCATACTCTCTTCCCCCACTGAAGCCTTAAAACTTGAAACATATTTGAGCTCGAGGAAGGGGAGAACTTGAATTGGTGAGAGCTTGGAATATATTATAGACTATTTGACTGGACTGGTCTTTTTGTTATCTGAAAGTGACAGTAAAAATACTATGGAACATCCCCAAGATTTTGTTCTGGAACAGACAAGAACCATTCTACAGAGAGAGTTGGAATGTACAGGACTGGGAAGGAATAAAGTATTTTCTGTTTGTACCCTACCAAATCTTGCTTATTTACTCACACAGCCACCTCCATTAATTACCTCATCTTCCAAATATCCCCACTCAGTGTGAGCTCACTTGCATATACTAAAGCACAGGCTGCTTATGCAAAGGTTTGTGCTTTTGTGTAGATGGGAGGGTTCCTGATTTTCATCCTATCCTGAAAGGAGTCTGTTGATCCCAAAATGAAAAGCTCTTATGCTAGACCAGTGGGTCTGAGCTCTATAGATGTAACACCTGCCTTTTCTTTAAATGGTAAATATTTTGTGTTGTCCCCTTTACTATAATAAATAAACTGGAAGTAATTAATAATAAAACACACAGTTCAATGTGTAAATGCTTAGTCATGGTTTCACTGGAATGCATAATGGCATAGTCATACATCTGTACCCATACATGGAATCATTGACTGAAAAGCTACGAATGTGGAAAAACACAGGTATGTTATATTGACTTAAATAAAATTAGCTGACATGTATTGGTGGCATTATTTTCTGAAGTTCTGAATGTTTCTTAGTAAAGTTTCCCGTAAAAGGAAGTACAATTCTTCAGTTTATTCAGTAATTGCATTTTTAGAAAATTCAGTTCACATTAAAGCCATGCCAGAAATACTTAGTGTTTATATATTAAACAAAGTTAGGCTGACTAAATTTAAATTCACTAAATGCTAACTTTGTAACAATCAAACCCACCCTCACAAATTTCCAGATTACCCTCAGGGGAGGATCCTGTCATTCAGCACAGAGTGGGTCTATGGGGTCATCCACACCACTTCTCTCTCAGGCCTTCTTAGCTCCTCGCCTGTGCCTTCCCCTTCCTCCTACCTTTCCTCACTTCAGGGGAATTCCTGGGCTGATGAGAACTCCGCTTACAGTATTTTTTTTTTAGAAATAGATCTTCTCATGAATTGAGAAGATCACTACATTTGATTATCTCATGAAACCATATCTTGATTGCATTTTGGATGTTCTAAAACTCCCCAGTTACTCACATGCTTATTTTTTTTTCCTAGCCACTAGAACACCAGGGACATGCTCATTATTATACATGACTGTTCTCAACCATTCCTTGATGGTGACTTTGTTTTCAGAGGATTATTGCTCTACATTTGGGGACTTTCTGTAGAAAATCCCAGAAGCATGCTGATTGGCCCTATTACAAATTTACAGTCTCCAATTTCAGCTTTCATGGATCTGTGTGCTTTTCTTGAGGCAGTTTCTCCCACTTCCGTCAGCACTGATCCTCACCAAGATAATCCTTCCATTTCTTTGCCTCTCCCACTTGCCAAAACAACTTTCCAAATCAGCATGCTTACTTGCAGCCTGTTATGCAAGAAAAACGAGACCAGAGTGCTGAAAGAAAAAGGTTTAATGTCAAGCAGGGGATCCCAATCTGGCTGAGTCTAGTCTCTAGAGAATGAGGTTTGGGGAAAGGGAAAATGGCATAGTATTTTATTTTATTATTTTTTATACTTTTTAGAGACAGGGTCTCACTCTGTTGCTCATGCTGGAGTGCAGTGGTAGGATCATACCTCACTGCAGCCTGGAACTCCTGGGCTCAAAGCAATCCTCCTACCTCAGCCTCCCCAGTTACTGGAATACAGGCGTGAGTCCACCCACCCAGCAACCATAGTATTTTAAATCCAAACCTCCCCACCCTCAACTGTCTCTATCCTGTATTAGGAACGTATTGCTGACTACTGGCAGTATCTGGGCTTGGGAGTTAGGCAAGCACTGATGGGGGGAAGGTGGTCCTGCATTTGTGGGGTTCCTGCCTCAGGAACACAGCTCCCACCTGCCTCTGCTGCAAGCTAGGTGGCCAAACCACTATTTGAACCCTTCTTCTTTCCGATGAAATCTCCATGCCATTGCCTCCATCTAGAAAGAACCAAAAGTGTAGCATTAAATCTCCCAAGAGGTCCACTTGGGTCAGAGTAAATAAACTAACAGAAATTTATTTACTCTGGAGAGCCAGGTCAGTGGCTCAGGATTGTAATCCCAGAGTCTCAGGAGGCTGAGGTGGGAGGATAGCTTAAGGCCAGGATTTTGAGGCCAGCCTGGGCAACATAGTGAGACCCTGTCTCTAAAAGAAAAAAAGAAAGAAATGCCTGGAGAGATAACTTTATTACTAATAAAGTGGATGAAGAAATAAATTTACAAAAAATATTCTGCCACCTACAGACTCAAAGGAAAAATAAAATTGTTTTATGAGATGAGAGTAGATGAAGTGAATGGTTCTGCTAATCAGAATGGCAAAGTTCTGAAACGTGTTCATACGGAATTAAAAGTGTGGCATATGTTATTATCATTGTGTCATAATGTTCAGATTGTCTTACAATTTTACTCTTCTGTGTCTGTGCCAAGTATCCCTTTATGGCACCTGACTTATTTTGAAGGATCTGATATCACTTTTTTTCACATTCCATGTGTGAAATAAAATTTATAGGCAGCCATTGGTTTGGACCAAGCTCCTGCACTAGACCCAACAGACCAAACCAAAATGGAGTCACTCACGCTGAAGTTCTACGCCACTAAGCCAAAACTAAGTTGTTCATCTGGCCTTCTGAGAAATCAGGAGGGAGAGCAAGAATAGTTAAATCCCCAAACAGGCCAGTTGTGGCATGATAAGGAAATCCCCTCTGCTTTAACCTTTACAAGGAAAGTAACTTTGAAATGACCAATCTGCTTTTTGTTCTCTGTTTCTGTTTTCCCTTTTTTTCCTTTAAGACCGGCCTTCACTACTCAGCTCCTTGGAGCACTCATTCTATTTTATATTATGAGGTATTGCCTGAGTCTAGAATCACAAATAAAAGCCAATTAGATCTTTAAACTAAATGCATTGTAATTTTGTCTTCAGACAAGTGTTTTCCTCTGCTTTCAGATTCCACTTTCTTCCTTTCTTTTCTTTTCTTTTCTTTTCTTTTCTTTT
>NW_012150507.1:7532096-7532761 GCF_000956105.1 Propithecus coquereli | reverse complement strand
ATGCATTGTAATTTTGTCTTCAGACAAGTGTTTTCCTCTGCTTTCAGATTCCACTTTCTTCCTTTCTTTTCTTTTCTTTTCTTTTCTTTTCTTTTTCTTTTTTTTGAGACAGAGCCTCGCCCTGTAGCCCCCGCTAAAGTGCAGTGGCATCATCATGGCTCATAGCCACCTCAAACTCCTGGGCTCAAGCAATCCTCCTGCCTCAGCCTCCCAAGTAGCTGGGACTACAGGCACATGCCACCACGCCTAGCTAATTTTTTCTGTTTTTTGGTGGAGACAGGGGTCTTACTCTTGCTCAGGCTGGCCTCAAACTCCTGAACTTAAGCAGTCCTCTGACTTGTCCTTCCAGGGTGCTAGGATTAGAGGCATGAGCCACTGTGCCTGGCCTGTAACATTTAAAATCAACGAAATAATACAAAATTAATATAGGTTATGGAATGGATGCATGAGATGATGTGCCAACCGACAGCCTCAAGTCCACTTGATGGGACTTTTCAGCAAGAGCTGCAACTCTATAACTTTTGTGCAGCTGATCTTTTCTTTTTCATTTTTTTCTGATTATAAAGAAAGTAGGCCGGGCGTGGTGGCTCACGCCTGTAATCCTAGCACTCTGGGAGGCCAAGGCGGGTGGATCGCTCAAGGTCAGGAGTTCGAGACCAGCCTGA
>NW_012150507.1:7520569-7531796 GCF_000956105.1 Propithecus coquereli | reverse complement strand
GCTACTCGGGAGGCTGAGGCAGGAGGATCACTTGAGCCCAGGAGTTTGAGGTTGCTGTGAGCTAGGCTGACGCCATGGCACTCTACTCTGGGCAACAGAGTGAGACTCTGTCTCAAAAAAAAAAAAAGAAAGTAAAACATTGTCTTGTAGAATGTAAAAAAGGCAGGCTGAAAATGGAATCTGAAGACAGAGGTCATTGTTAAATGTCTAAAAAGTAAAATAGTATTTTTTCAAGTCCAGCTACTCTAGAGAGAGAAAAATAACAGGTAAGGGACAACTTGAAAAGATGAAGATACTTTTGCTTTGAAAATAATAATATAAAGCCTCCTATGTGCCAAATGTGCTAAGCACTTTGTATATGATAACTTATTTAACCTTAACAACAGTGTGGAAGGGATGTTATTACATTATTTTCCTATTTTATGAGATGAGGAAACTACAGTCATGCAACTGGTAGGTGGTAGAACCGGGCTTATTAAGCAGGACAGCCTAACTCCAGGGTCTAGGTGCCTAACCATTGTGCTTTACTGACCTACCATGGGTAGAAATGCTGGAACCCCATCCCCGTATGAAGACTGCCTTTCCCCCAGTAGGAGTCAAGGAAATGTATCAGTTATCTAATCCCTCATAACAAACTATGCCAAAACTCAGTGGCTTTAAGCAACCATAATTATTTATTTAACTCACAAGCCTTCAATCTGTGTAGGGTTTATCAGGGAAGGCTCAACTCTGCTCCACGCAGCATCAACTGGAACAGCTCAGCTGTGGGATATAAAACCCACATCCACGATGGCTCACCCACATGGCTGATAAGTTGGTACAGACTTGCTGAGAAGTCATCCAGGGATGAAGACTGGGGGACATGATTCCTTTCCAAGTAGGCCTGTGCACAAACTGCTTTGACTTCCTCATAGCGTAACAGATGGGTTCCAAGGACCAGCATGCCAACGAGACAGGAAGTGGAGTCCATCAGTGTCGTAATGTGTGGGGCTAGAAACTGCCGTAGCATTGCTTTTGCCATGTTCTACTGGTCAAGCAAACCCAGAGCTCAGATTCATAGGAGGGGATACGGATTCAACCTGTGAATGGCAGGAGTGCCAAAGCGTTCGGGACCTCATTTTAAAACCTCCACAGGTAAGTGCTAGAGTTCTCCTCCTTGCCTTTGGATGACCCTGTGGCTCTCAATGAAATGAACTGACTTTGGGCTCTGTTGCAGCCTTCATACCAAAGTTACTCCTTTTATCAACACCCTGGAGGATCTATAATAGATTATTATTATTGTTATTATTATTATAAATAACAGCCTACTCTGGAAAGGAGAAAGATCCGCCTGGCCTCCTGCTCCACCAGTGTCAGCAGTGGTATTAGCCCTCAGCCTTAGACCATGCTGCCTGGCACTTACCACAGTCCTTGTGTTGTGGGACTTTTCTGAACCACTCTTTTGGTTTCTCATGACATCACTTGGAGCCAGCATCTTGTAAACCTGGGTCAGAAGATACTGGAGGCTGGGCGCAGTGGCTCATGCCTGTAATCCTAGCACTCTGGGAGGCCAAGGCAGGAGGATTGCTTGAGCTCAGGAGTTCAAGACTAGCCTGAGCAAGAGCGAGACCCCATCTCTACTAAAAATAGAAAAAATTAGCTGGGTTTGGTGGCATGCACCTGTAGTCCCAGCTACTTGGGAGGCTGAGGCAGGAGGATTGCTTGAGCCCAGGAGTTTGAGGTTGCTGTGAGCTAGGCCGATGCCACAGCACTCTACCCCAGGTAATAGAGTGAGACTCTGTCTCAAAAAAAAAAAGAGAGATACTGGAAGAAACAGCACACAATGCATCCCTCAGCATCGAACTGCTCTCTATCACCTGTCTTCCCTTGCCTCTGCCTGTCCTCCCTGACTCCCTCCCTCCCTCTACTTCAGGATGAGTGCCTGTGGCAGCCAGAACACTATGAGGTCTGTAAGGTCAAGAGGAGCCCCTGGGTGCCCGTCCCACCCCATCTCCCTATTTTCCTCATTGCTTCCCTCTTTCCCAAATACACACTTTGAAAACTTCAGTTTCAGGCAACCAACCCAGACTGCATCATTTAGGAGCCCCAGTGCAAAGTGAAAATGTAGGACCCCTTGTTCAAAAAGCAGGAAAAAAGTACCTTTAAAGGTACTTTTAAAGGTACCAAAATATAAAGTTCTTTCTTGACTTGTCATGGTGTGTTCTCATTCTAAGTAAAGAAAAATTAAAATTAGAAATTATTAGCATGAATTTTCCTATTCCTTTATATATAATGCAATGTCAGTTTTAAATGCAAATATGAGAGCATTTAATTTGTATGGAAATCACCCAAATTATACAATTTATATTTCATAGTTTGTATCTGCATATATATTTTGTTCTTACAGGAGCAGTGGAAATACTGCACAAGACTAGCTCGTCTGCTTTTATTTCACTTCTTGATAGGTATGCATTCTACCAACAGGCTCTACCTTTCTAATTCTATTCTATTCAGCTTTCTAATGAGTAAGGAAGGACTGAAAAGACAGAAAAAGTGAGTTGCCCTATATTTTCCTTTCCTTCTATGTCATCATTTTACATGGCTAATAGAGGGGCTTAATATGGGTAGGAAAGGATATGATAAGGTTTCTTGTTGGTTCATGTTTCTTAAAACATCATTGTCTTTTTTTTATTGTGGAAACAAGTTCTGGTTCAAACAGAAAGCATGGCCCTGAGGGCTGTCAGGGCCCCCCTCTTTACCCAGCCATAGATGTAATGCACTACCTTGGACTTGCTTTGGGTCTTATGGACTCCCATGCATTGTAGGTCCATGGAAATTCTACGCTCATGGGCATGGCAAATGGTGCCACAGTGAACAGTGGACCTGTATCTTGGCCACATCACCTCTGCTCCCGCATGTGCTTCATCATCCATTGACAAAATAAAATTGTTAAGAATGTTAAGACTGTGGTAGCAGAGCATTAAACCAAATGTGATGCCTTTCTAAGTGCAGGACTCTGTGCTACTCTACAGGTTGCATATCCATGAAGCCAACTTGAATTAGGTTTGAACGCACTAATTTTTTGGAGGAGTGGGGACACAAACATTCAGTCTATAGTCAGTATTTAATATTTAATAGCATTATGGATTGAGGTTAGACATTCTCTAACTGGCAACTCTCTTCTTTAAGTCTCTCACTATTTGATTTTCTAATCTCCTTTTCTTTATCTCTTCTATCTTTTTAGTTTAAATTGAGTTATAATTGACATTTAGTAAAATGTTCAACTCTCAAATTTATAGTTCAATGGCTTTTTACTATGTATATACCCATGTAACCACTACCTAATCATGTATAGGTGAGGAAAAACTTTTTCCTCTACCTTCTTAGGTCCAGTACCTGGGGCCTGAAAATTAAACTGATAAAAGACATTAACAGGAGAAAAAAATTTATTCCATATGCACATAGGAGCCCACAAAAGAAGTAGCTGGCTCCTTAAGTGATGGAAGTTGACTGCTTATATTCCTAATTTAGTAGGGGAATGGGGTGGGGGAGAAATAGCATTTATGGGAAGAAGAAATAGGTTTCTTTAGGAAAGACAAATGTGTTTTTAGGAGAACAAATGAGAGATAAACTTTGTGGTAATGTTTGTCTATACAGATATGAGTGGTCTTTCTGTCCTCTTCAGAGCCATGAAAATCCCCTGGAGAGGGGATTTATGGCAGGTTTACTCTTAGTCTCTTTCCTAGGAGTAGAAACAGCCCTGAAGAGGAAATTGATGTCATTTCTTAGAAGTTTCTGCTTTCACTCAGATAAGGCAAGCTCCAAGAATGCTTCTTTCTGTATCTGCTAAATCTCAAATGTCTCCAGTTTAAAATAATCTTTCTACCAACTCTGGAGTTCTGAGTGACATAGAATATTTCCATCATTCCAGAAAGTTCTCTCATGCTCATTCCCATCAGTAACCACCAGCCTCCCCATCAACAGTTGCCATTATTCTGATTTCAAGCACTCTGGAATAGTTTTGCCTATTTACCTTTTCTAGAACTTTATGTAAATGGAGTCAAACAATGTGTATTCTTTTGTGACTGCTCTGCATAATGTTTTTGAGATTCATTCATGTTGTTGCAGATATTCATTTTTTATTGTTTTTGATATTCCATTATGTGAATATGTCAGAATTTGTTTTTCCACTCCGTGTTGATGGATATTTGAGTGTTTTCTAGTTTGAAACTATTATAAATTAAGCTTCCATGACATTCTTTTACAAGTATTTTTGTGGATATATGTTTTAATTTCTCTTGAGTAAGTACTTACGAGTGGAGATGCTGGGTCCAGGATGGGTCTAGGATGGCATATATTAATATTTTACTTTTATAGAAACTGCCACAGATTTTTTCAAAGTAGTTATATAATTTTATACTCCCATCAGCATGTATAAGAATTTTTCTTTCTTTTTTTTTTTGGAGATCATAAACTATTTTATTTATTGAAGTGTTAAAATTGCACATTAACAAAACTTATCTGATAGAGATATAACACCAGAACTGTTCTCGATGAGATTATCAGCTAAGAGACTGGTTGAAGTCGGGATATGAATCACTGGATAGTTTTTTCTGGAAAGACTTAAAATAAATCAATAAGGCCTTTTAATAAGGAAATTGAAATGAAACCCTGCCCTTTAAAGACAGTATACTCTGTCATCGCTATGGCTATGGCTCTAGTCAAAAAGAAACAAAGGGTTGTGACAATAATCTGGTGACTCTGCACCCAGAACTCCCTTTAGCTTGTCTCTTGCTTGACTTTGAAAAGCAGACTGGGCATGATTTAGATAATGGGGACTAATTTGACGATGGGAAAATGCAAAAATTAATATCCCGGACCCACCCTTTGATCTTGAGTCATTAGCCACAGGTTCTCTTGGCTTCTCATGTCTAAAAAACACTCAGGTATTAGTTTCACCACCTTGAGAGACATAGCTGCTGCCATCAGAGGGTGAAAGGTTGTCTTGCCACCTGAGATGGGAAGTGCCTGGCCAACACCCTCTTCTCTGGTTGTATAATACAGGGACCTAGACAGGGAAGAGATGGGAGGAGGACAAAGATGCCAGTCCAGCAGGTGATCATTTAGGGCTTCATGCTATAAATGGATTTGGATTTCCAGAGATGAAACAAATCTCTCCACATTGATAAACCTGGCTGGTTTTATCAATCTGGCAGTTCAGGGTCAGTGCAAAGAACATCCCCAACACCTGGATCACACATACACAGAGGATGATGATTCTGACATACAGGAAGTTGAAGTGAAATCACAGTCTTGCTTTCGCATAGCAGCCCTTCACTTGTGGATCTGAGGGACAAGATGCTGGCTGGCCGCTGGTCCAATCACTCAGGCCATTTACACCACATTGTAGAAATAACTGGATGGAGTCTCACGCTGCCTTAGTGCTGTTGCCTGAGTGGTAACGTTGGATGCTGTCCGCCAGGCCCTCAGCCACATGCTCATTCAGCTTCTGTTCATACGCAAAGAGCAGGATGGCCAAGGTCACCTCAGCGAGGAGGATAATCAGCAGCAGGACAGAGAACGACATAAGCAGGCACTTGTATTCCTTGACAGAGCCCATGCAGCCCAAGAAAGAAGCCACCGTGATAGTGGAGCCCACAGTGACGAACACATTGCCCGAGTGAGGGAGGGGAGATAATGGAAGGGCACTCCAAAGCTGTCGTGGATCAGGAGGTAGATCCCAAAGCCGAAAATGCAGCAGCCACAGAACCAAAAGAGCAAGTTGAAGAAAAACAGGACCTACTTCAGCAGTTTCAAGCTACTCATGCCCATGCTGGGATATTCTTTTTTTTTTTTTTTTGAGACAGTCTCGCTTTGTTGCCCGGGCTAGAGTGAGTGCCATGGTGTCAGCGTAGCTCACAGCAACCTCAAACTCCTGAAGCGATCCTTCTGCCTTAGCCTCCCGAGTAGCTGGGACTGCAGGTATGCGCCACCATGCCCGGCTAATTTTTTTTATATATATATATTTTTAGTTGTCCAGCTAATTTCTTTCTATGTTTTTTAGTAGAGACAGGGGTCTCACTCTTGCTCAGGCTGGTCTCGAACTCCTGAGCTCAAATGATCCGCCCGCCTGGGCCTCCCAGAGTGCTAGGATTACAGGCGTGAGCCACCACGCCTGGCCCATGCTGGGATATTCTTGCCCTCTTGCTGGCCCTGAGACTCAGTCCTTTAGACAGAATTTGGTGATGGTCCTTGTGGTGGCCAAGACAAGGCTGGTAACCCAGATGTCCAGGACTGTTTGTCTCTCTTTTCTTTTGATTCCCCTTTTTCTTTTTGTTTTGTCTCTTGCTTCCCTAACCTTATTGTTTCCATATAACTGAAAAGAGAGCTATTAATGTGGGAACAAACTATGTTCTTGGCTTGAGAATAGAAGCAATTGAAAGTCTGAAGATCATAAGCAATTTAATTCGTAGTAATATCTCAAAGGAAAGAGGTACGTGTGTGTATAGAGGCAGTGTGTGTTTTTTAAGTGTTCTTAGATGATTAATGGGGCCAAATGGAAAAGGGAAGTTTAAGAAGCACGTTGCATACTCTCCTGCTCTTCATATTTTAATTTAATCTTTAAAAATTAGCCATCCCAGAATAATGTGAGAAATTATTTTTTAAAAAACTCTGAGGTAATGGTGAATTATATATGTATGTTTAACCTCAATACAAAATTAGTTAATTAAAAAAAACCTTTGAGATATTTATTAGTGATTATGGCAAGCAACCTACATGCAACAGTTTTAGATGAGGTAATTTAAGAGATTGTGCCAGATAATGTTATCTGTTTTTATTGAATCCACTAACGATTTTATTGTCTGAGAGACCTCAGCATTTCTTTTTTTTTCCCCTCCACAAAATCTTCCTTTTAGGTAAAATAGCCCAAACATTTAAAAGATTAAAAAATATGCATATAAGTAAAATAGCATTGCTCAGGTCCTACGGCAGCAGTAGAAGAAGAAAGCCAAGATGTACAGCTATGATCACCCACCTGTCCAAGCTCACAGGGACGCTGGGACTTAAGGGTTGCTGGCCAACAGGAATGGGTGGCTTGGAGACCCGATCCCAGAAGAGGGCAGCCAAGAGCTGTCTTCATCATTGAAGAACGCATCCATGAACCCTTCAAGGGTGATTATGAAAGGGGGTCTAGTTCACTGTGGAAAGTCCCAGAGAGAGGGAAGACCAGTTTGGGGCCTGATGTGCTCAAATTTGACTAGACTAGGAATAAAATTTCATAGAGGAAACTAGGAAACAACAAAGGTACCCCAGAGTGAGATTAAGGAAAAGCAGAAAGTTGCTGGTAAGTGTCAAAGTCTGGGACAGAAGAGATAAGATCAAGGTCCACAAAGGAACAGATGAACTGGTAAGTTTTTTCTATTTAAAACAATTCTTTTCCTTTTAAAATATACAAGATCGGGTTGGGTCTGGTAGCTCACAACTGTAATCGCAACACCTTGTGAGGCCTCGGCGGGAGGATCACTTGAGGTCAGGAGTTCAAGACCAGCCTGGGCAACATTGTAATACCCCTGTCTCTACAAAAAAACACAATAATAATAATAAAATAAAATATACATGATCATTATGATACACTTGAAAATTATAAGAAAGGTATGTTCCAATGATGAGTTTGAGGGCATTTTCAGGTCTGGAAGCTAGACGGAATCTGTGATGTACCATTCATTATACTATGGCGTAGCCTTCCTTGGAGTATTTTTGGAAGTGAGGGCTAAAGCTTAAGGTCTATAGTTGAGGTCTCCTACGTCTGAGATCTAGACAGGATTGGCTTGAATGCTAATTACTTACTATGAGAAGTTCAAAGATTTCCGTGAATCTCAGGGAGGAAGGAGGCAGGTGTTGGGGAATGTATCACATTCTGATGGGCACCCTTACATGTGTAAAGCAAAGCATTTAGAACAAATCCTAGCGCACCTTTAAGTGTTAGCTATTGCTGTCTCTTCATTCTTTTTCCTCCTCCTCCTTGGCATTGTTGTGACCTCTGGCTCTGTGTTCCTGCTCCCACTGAGCATGGACAATTAATGGATTGTTTCACTATTTCTTACACAGGCTGTCCTGTTCTGCACCTTAGGAATCTGTTGGCCAATTCCATTACCTTTCTGTCTCTTTTTTTTTTTTTTTAGGCGGTTTTGCTCCAAAAATTAGCTTTCTCAATTGATGTATACTCATAACACCACTACGTCCCCACCCCACACCCACCTCCACAGATGTGTGTATCTGTTAACATGAGGTATTTTTGTTTTTATCAGACTTTGGTTAAAATCTGGGGAGACGAATGGGGTGGGGCTATTTACAGCTCAACAATGTGAACTTCTACGTGATACTAGACACTTCTTAAAAATCCTTTTCCCAGGAATTGTTCTATTGCCTTTGTACCCATATATGGGCTCAACAGCACACTAGCTAGCTTATTTCTCTTCCTCTATCCTGGTCTCATATCACCTCAGCACCCTCTCCTTCCTGGATTTAGCCCTCAAATGCAAATTCTTATTCTTTATACAGAACACAGTAGTTCTCAGTGTTGTCTACTTCCAAACTAAGGGCTGGGCCCACTTTTGCATATCCAAACCCATCTGAATGTTCAGCAGAACAAAAAGGCTTTATTTACAAGGTTCCACCCTCCTTTGAGGGACATTGTGGTTGAAAATTTCATTTTTATCTCATCTTTGCACAGGGCAGATAGAGTGAGGGAGATTTAGCAGGAAGATACCAGGAAGAAGAACTGGGAGGGCCGGGGAGCATCGCAGGGAAGAGATTAACATTTGGAGAACAAGTATCCGCAGTAACATGGCAATTTCAGGCTAGAGAGCCCAAACCTAGAAGAATCCAGTTTGTCGGGAATGAGGCATACTGAATTCTATCCAAATCAAATCAAGGAAAAGGAAGAGTAGACAAAAGTTCCTGCATAATGAGCCTTGTCAACCAACTCTATAAAATAACTAGGATACCTGATAAAGCTTCCCCATATTCCTGGCACCTGTATTATGGAGCCTGAAGAAAGGACAAGGAAGAAACTCCCAAACTTCATAAATCCATGTGAAATTGATTTAAGTAAGCATTCTAGGTACTTGATATGGATCTGAAAGTCTTCTGACACTCACGATGTAATTGATAATTTTTCCATTCTTGGGAGAAATAAGTGTGATTAAATAAAACTTACTGCTGTGTATCATTGTTGTTTTTTTTTTTTTTTTTTTTTTTTGAGACAGAGTCTCACTTTGTCGCCCAGGCTCGAGTGCCGTGGTGTCAGCCTAGCTCACAGCAACCTCAGACTCCTGGGCTCAAGCGATCCTACTGCCTCAGCCTACCGAGTAGCTGGGACTACAGGCATGCGCCACCATGCCTGGCTAATTTTTTCTATATATTTTTAGCTGTCCAATTAATTTCTTTCTATTTTTGGTGGAGACAGGGTCTCGCTCTTGCTCAGGCTGGTCTCGAACTCCTGAGCTCAAACAATCCGCCCGCCTCGGCCTCCCAGAGTGCTAGGATTACAGGCGTAAGCCACCGTGCCCGGCCTTATCATTGTTTTTTAAACTTTTTTTCTTTTTAATTATTATAGATACATAATAGTTGTATATCTTTATAGGATACATGTGATGTTTTGATACAGGCATACAATGTGAATTTATCAAATCAGGGTAGTTGGGATATCCATCACTTCAGGCATTTATTATTTCTTTGTGTTAGGAACATTCCAGTTCCACTTTCTTAGTTTTTTTTAAGTGTACCCTAACTTATTGTTGATTATAGTCACTTTGTTGTGCTATCAAGTATTATTCATTCTATCTAACTATGTAACCTTTATTTTTTGTACTCATTAACCATTCTTACTTTATCTCGCCCTCCCCACTACCCTTCCCACCCTCTGGTAACCATGTCTCTGTCTCCGTGAGATCAATTGTTTTTAATATTTAGCTCCCACATATGAGTGAGAACATGCAAGATTTGTCTTTCTGTGCTTGGTTTATTTCTTCTCCAGGTCCATCTATATTGTTGGAAATGGCAGGATTTCATTCTTTTTTGTGGCTATGTAATATTCCATTGTATATATGCATCACAATTTCTTTATCCATTCATCCATTGATGAACACTTAGGTTGATTCCAAATCTTGGCTATTGTGAATAGTGCTGCATTAAACATGGGAGTGCAGATATCTTTTCGATATACTGATTTCCCCTCCTTTGCATACCCAGCAGTGGGATTGTTGGGTAATACAGTAGTTCTATTTTCAGTTTTGTTTTTTTCTTTTTTTGAGACAGGGTCTCACTCTGTCTCCCAGGCTGGTGTGCAGTGGCATGATTATAGCTCACTACAACCTCCAACTCAAGAGCTGAAGTGATCCTTCTGCCTCAGCCTCCTGAGTAGCTGGGATTATAGGTGCATACCACCAAGCCCAGTTAAGTATTTTATTTTTTATAGAGACAGGGTCTTGCCATGTTATCTAGGCTGATCTAAAACTCCTGGGCTCAAGCAGTCCTCCCACCTTGGCTTCTCAAAGTGCTGGAATTACATGCATGAGCCACCCTGCTCAGCCTATTTTCAGTTTTTTGAGGAACCTCCATACTGTTCTCCATAGTGGTTGTACTCATTTACATTCCCACCAAGAGTGTATGAGGTTTCCTCTTTCTCCACATCCTTGACAACATTCTTTATTGCCTTTTTGATAAAAGCCATTTTAACTGGTGTGAGATGATATCTCATTGTAGTTTTGATTTGCATTTCTCTAATGACTAATGATGTTGAGCATTTTTTCATGTACCTGTTGGCAATTTGTATGTCTTCTTTTGAAAAATGTCATTCAGATCCTTTGCCCATTTTAAAATCATATTATTTGATTTTTTTCCTATTGAGTTGTTGGAGCTTCTTATGTATTCTAGTTATTAATCCTTTGTCAGATGGATAGTTTGCAAATATTTTCTCCCATTTTGTGGGTTGTCTTGCCTTTATTAATTGCTTCCTTTGCTGTGCAGAAGCTTTTTAGCTTGATGTGATCCCATTTGTCCAGTTTTGCTTTGGTTGCCTGTTCTTTGGTTGCCTTGCTTTGGGGATATTACTCAAGAAGTCCTTGCCCAGACCAATGTTTCCCTAATATTTTCCTTTAGTAGTTTCATGGTTTCAGGTCTTAGATTTAAGTCTTAAATCCATTTTGATTTGATTTTTTTTTTTTTTTTTTTGAGACAGGGTCTC
>NW_012150507.1:7515573-7520269 GCF_000956105.1 Propithecus coquereli | reverse complement strand
AACTCCTGGGCTCAAACGATCCTCCTGCCTCAGCCTCCCGAGTAGCTGGGACTACAGGCATGCGCCACCATGCCCGGCTAATTTTTTCTGTATATTTTTAGTTGTCCAATTAATTTCTTCTAATTTTAGTAGAGATGGGGTCTCGCTCTTGCTCAGGCTGGTTTCGAACTCCTGAACTCAAACAATCCACCTGCCTCGGCCTTCCAGAGTGCTAGGATTACAGGCGTGAGCCACTGCACCCAGCCTCCATCCATATCTTTGTATACTATCTGTTTCTCAATAAGTTGTTGTGGTTATTTTTGATAGCTTCGTCTTTTAGTCTTCCTACTCAAGATGTAAGTGGTTTATACACTGCAATTACAGCAATAGAGTATTCTGTATTTGTGTCCTTACTGTTACCAGTGAGTTGTCTACCTTCAGGTGATTTCTTATTGTCCATTAACATCCTTTTCTTTCAGATTGAAGAACTCCTTTTAGCATTTGTTGTTATTTTTTAGATGGACTCTCACTCTGTCACCTGGGCTAGAGTGCCGTGGGGTCAAGCTAGCTCACAGCAACCTCAAACTCCTGGGCTCAAGTGATTCTTCTGCCTCAGCCTCCCGAGTGGCTGGGACTACAGGCACGCGCCACCACGCCCGGCTAATTTTTTCCAATTTTAGTCATCTGGCTAATTTTTTCTATTTTTAGTAGAAATGGGGTCTCGCTCTTGCTCAGACTGCTCTCAAACTCCTGAGCTCAAGCAATCCTCCCGCCTCAGCCTCCCAAAGTGCTAGGATTATAGGCCTGAGCTACCATGCCCGCCTATCCATGACCTTTGAGACCTTGATTATTAAATGCCTTGAGGTAGTCTTGTTTGGGTTAAATCTGCTTGGTGTTCTCTGACCTTCTTATATCTGAATACTGATATCTTTCTCTAGGTCTAGAAAGTTCTCTGTTATTATTTCTTGAAATAAACTTTCTACCTCAATCTCTCCCTCTTTATACCTCATCTTTAAGGCTAATAACTCTTAGATTTGCCCCTTTTTTTCAGCAGAAGAAAGATTTGCCATTTCGAAGCTATTTTCTAGATCTTATAGGCATGCTTAATTCTTTTTTATTATTTTTAATTTTTTTTCTTCTGACTATGTATTTTCAAATAGCCTCTTTTCAAGCTTCCTAATTCTTACTTCTGCTTGGTCAATTCTGCTGTTGACAGACTCTGATGCATCTCTCAGTTTTCCAATTGAATTCTTAAGCTCCAGAATTTCTGCTTGTTTTTTTTTTTTTATTTCTATCTCTTTGTTAAATTTCTCTAATAAGCTTCTGAATTCTTTCGTTGTGTTGTCTTGAAGTTCATTTAGCTTCTTCAGGACAGCTATTTTGAATTCTTTGTCTCAAGGGTCACCTATTTCTATCACTCCTGGATCAGTCGATGGTACCTTATTTAGTTCTTTTGGTGAGGTTCTGTTTTCCTGGGTGTTCCTGATGCTTGTAGGTATTCATCAATGTCTGGACATTGAAGAGTTAGGTATTTAATTTAATCTTTGCAGTCTGGGCTTGTTTGAATCATCTTTCTTGAGAAGACTTTCCAGATATTTCAGACATTAAGTGTTGTGATCTAAGTCTTTGGTCACTGCAGCCATATCAGCACTGGGGGTGCCCTGAGTTCCCTCTTTGGAAATGAAAGACATTCCTCTGACAGGAGTGCTGTGGGAAGACAGCCCTCAGCTGTCTTTGGTGATCACCTGGATTCCAAGAAAACTGCTTGATCTTTGAACAGGCCTTTTAGGCCTGCAGCCAATGACTAACAAGTGTAGGGGTGTAAAGGCCTGGCCTCCCTATCCCCAGCTCTGAACAACTCTGAAGATCCATCAACCTGAAGTTCAGCCCTGTGGGTCAGCTGAGGCCGTTGCTGGGCTGGCACAGCATGACTGGACTTCTGCTTCCTAAACCTGCTTCCCTTGGGTATTGATCCTACGAGCACTCCCTGATAAAGGTCTTGCATGCTAACTTCTGTCAGAGAGTCTGTTTCTGGGAAATTCAACCTGAAAGGGTTTCATATCAATCAACTACTGTTTTCTTGTAAATTTATGGCTATTCATACAGACAGCAGAAGAGATGTATCAAATCCACATTAATTATGTTTATTTTGTGTTACGGATTCAGCAAAAGAATAAAACGGGGGAAGATGGCTGTGTAGGGTGGGTAAATAGACAGTGATTATTGAATTGTGAAAGAACATAAGTTAGCATCATGAATTTAAAATTGAGTTTATTACTATTTTGGTTACATTCAATAACTTAGTGTGCCAGAGATCATTTCAATAAATTAACACTGTGTAGCAAAGATTGGCAGACTGGTGAAGCTTTTGTGCTATTTGCTTTACACCTCTCACCTCGATTTTCTTCAACAGCTCTTTGCTGTGAAGGTTTGAGTTTTGGTTTGTTACCAGGAGCATCCAGGCCAAACATCTTTGATGAGGGGGAGAGAAAAGCCTAAGTGAACCCCCATCTCTAAATGTGCTTGACAGAGATAAGGAAATGAGACTCATCTGTGCCATGCAAGTGGACAACCAAGAAACTAGCAGGATACTTGCATTTCATTTTGCTTTTAACCGTGAGCAGTGAGTAACGTCTGAGATAACCTGAAGGTGACTCCTTAGTCTAACAGTGAGCCGGGAAGTGCTGCAGGTTAGGAGGGGAAGGCTGCAGAGCTGCCCAAGTGGAGGGGGACAGAACAGAAAAGGTAAGAGTACCAGTTCTAGATCAGTCTGCTTGGATTTGAAATCCTGGCTTGTTTTCTAATGGCATTACTCTTCTCATGGTGATTAAATGAGTTATTACATGGTAAGCATCTAGAGTAATGCCTGGCAATGAAATTGCTTAATAAATGCTAGGACTGCTCCTTCCAGACTAGGAGTAGAAGGTTGAGCTCCCCCATTCCCCAGAAATGACCACGGTGTGTTGGAAGCAGCAGTAGCAAGAGCAAGACATCCTAGCTTTTTATTGCGTTATTTAAGTCAATAGGCCGTAATTAGCACCCAACAAATGGGGTGTCTTATGGGGACACAAAGACAATGCAGAGATCCTGTGCTCCAGGAGCCCATAGTCAGATGAGGAGTGTATGGTTGCCTGGCTCCCAGTAAATGGAGACCCATCCTTTAGGATTCACAGTGAAGGGAGTATCAAGGTGTGCGCCACTGGCCAGAAAGCTCTCACCACATGCAGCCTCTGGTACAGGGCAAGGAGAACAGGTTTTAGAGTAAGACAGGCCTGGCTTTGAAGCCTGGTCTGCTTTGGGCAAGCCACTGAGCCATGCCAAGCCTCAGCTAGCCTCATCTCTTAAGCAGAGATGACATTTACCATACAGGGCTACTGTGATAATAGAGATGATGCAGATTAGAACACCTAGTGCAGATACTGAGTAAGTGTTCATTCACTTAAGAAATATTTATTGGCTACTCACTATGTTTCCGATACTGTGCTAGGTAGTGGGGATACCAACCAAAGCAAAACCAAACAAAAAGGAAACAGATGTGGTTTCTAATGTACCTGGAATGAAAGAGGGAACTATGTCCAGAAAGACATGGTCATGTTTTTGAGTGCTTACTGTTGCCAAGCACTACATCGAGTTGAATGCTTTACACAGGTTAACTTGTTTCATCCTCACATGATTAGCAGTTATGCATTAGACCCCGTTATCCCCTGCGCCCCCGTTTTACAGGGCAGTGGCTAGAGAAGAGGCAAGATAGGTAGGGAGTGTTCATATCACAGTGAACCTCATGTCACAGGTCATGCAAAAGCTGTGAAGCCTGTGCTGGACAGCTTGCCTTTGCCCCCCAGTTCATTGTCCCTGCTCTGCCCTGCTCAAGGCCCCAGGGCAGGTCTGCAAGGACTGCACCAAAGGCTGCTGTGCCCTGTCTCCCACTGAGGTCCAGCCACTGGTTATCTCTGCAGAGGTCGGAGGGAGGAGCCTGAGGTCAGGGTATTGATTCCCTGGTTCCCTCCCCTTCAAGTTATCTCAAGCTGGCTGCATCCCTCTACTGAAAGCCACTTCGCTTCTAAAGGAAGTCAAGTCCACATGACTCTTCCCCTGCAGCCCAGTCTGTGCTCCCTGGCACAAATCTCCACATTCGGGGAGTTCCCATCCAGGCTGCTACCAGCAGTGGATCACTGCACTGTCCCTCGTGGGTTTTCCTACATCTTCAACTTTATAAATAGTACCTTTGTGAACAAACCCATATACTTTTTTTTTTTTTTGAGATGGGGTCTCGCTATGTTGCCCAGGCTGGTCTTGAACTCCTGGGCTCAAGCGATCCTTCCACCTCAGCCTACAGAGTAGCAGAGATCACAGGCACATGCCACCATGCCCAGCTCAGACCCATACACTTTTTAATCCATCTCCATTGACAAGTCTCCAGTCCAAGCTGCCCCTGGACTAGGTGACTGGATAGCATTCAAGTTTGTTTTATTGTATCCACTCTTTTTTGGAGGGGGAAGGGAATGGGACAAAAGGAATGGCACAAAAATGAAGTGTTTTTGTTCTTTTTCAATTATCGTTTTGTTGTTAGTGGTGGTAGGTAACGGTGGTGGTGCTGAATCTTTCTTTTCTGTCCCTCAGTGATATCTTGGGTAGATTTCACAGCTTTATGGTTACTTTCAGGTATTAAAATTCAGTCATCTTTAATCCCAAATTTTATTTATCTATTATTGAAAAC
>NW_012150507.1:7510527-7515028 GCF_000956105.1 Propithecus coquereli | reverse complement strand
GGCTGGTCTCGAACTCCTGAGCTCAAGCAATCCTCCCGCCTCGGCCTCCCAGAGTGCTAGGATTACAGGCGTGAGCCACTGCACCCGGCCTCAAAAGATCTTTTGCAGTTGATTTGTTTCAGTCAGGATCCAAACAATATTCAATTGCTTCCTTTTCTTCTTCCTCTTAACCTCATTTATTTTTTTGAGGAAACCAGGTCATTTATCCTGTCCGATTTCCCATATTCTGGATTTGGCTGACTGTATTTTTATGGAGCTGTTTAACATATTCCTCTAGCTCCCACATTCCCTATAAACTGGTAGTTAGATATACCATCTTGATTAGAGTCAAGATAAATTTCTTGACATAGATGGGGCTATGTACTTCATCTCTTGTATCCACTCCTGATAACGTTCAATCTATTCTCCCTAACTAATTCTCTCCAACTAATTTTTTTTAAGTTACTGCTTTTCTCAAAGAACCAAGTAATTTTTAAAAATTCTTGTATATAGATGACAGGTGCAGTGGAGCCGGCCTGCAGTCCCGGCTACTCAAGAAGCCGAGGCAGGAGGATCCTGGAGTCCCAGAGTTGGAGGCCATGGTGCATTGTGATTGCACCTGTGACTAGCCACTGCACTCCAGCCTGGGCAACATCGCAGGATCCTGTCTCAAGAAAATAAAAACAAAAAAGCAAACGTTTTTTATATAAATGTGGTAATATCACCACTACCTTACCCCCATCATGCTTAAAAACCCTTAGTTGTATCCTGTGGCTCTAAATCCAAAGATCAAAATCCTTAGTATAGTTTACAGGAAACTGCTTTTCCATTTTCATCTTGTACTACATCCACCATGTCCCCCACACTGGCCTTCTCTCCGCCCCTTTCAGTCATTATGTTCCTTCCTCGTACACAGCTCCAGCCCTTGCGCTTCCCTCTGACTGGGACGTTCTTCCCTCCTGTCTGGGCTGAATTAACTGCTACTCATCCTTCAGATCTCAGATCACTTTAGTTCTTTTCTGTTTTTTTTTTTTTTTTTTTAAATAGGGAACAGGCAGGAACGTACACTTTAGTTCTTTAGGGAAGCCTTCCCTGATCCCAGATGGGCTTCTCAGCATTTTTTTCTCTTTCAGTTCTAAGTGACAAAAAATATCAATCCACCAATCAACTAAATCCATCAATCAAACTGGCTTACACACAAAGAGGGGATTTAATTGGCTCATATAATTAAAATGTTTACTGGTCATTGATAAGAGTCTGGGTCCATATTTTTAATTAATAGCCTCAGGAATTTCTATTTCTTGCCTCTACTCTCCTCTGTTAACTTCGTTTTCCAATGTACTCTCCCTGAGTTATGGCCACCAGTAGCTCCAAGTGCATTCTACAGCTCAGCAGTGCTGCTTCATTGAAGAAGAACATCTCATTCAATGTTGCCAGGAAAAGTCTCTGAATCTGTCTCATTGGCCTGGCTTGAATCACACCCAGCATTCTGGAACCAGTCACTGTGGTCATGGGAAAGCAGTACTTTCATTAGTCAGGGCCAAATCATGTCACCTTCAATGAAGTCAATGCAGGGTCAGCGCCACTTGAACCGCATAGAGAAAGGGGAAGGGGTAGTACCCCAGAGGAAAACTGAAGTTAAGTTTCTAGAAGAGGGAATGTTGGAAAGGTGTCAACAGATGTCCACTCTGTTAGGTGAGATCCCTGTTATACACTCTTACAGCACTATGTAATTTTCCTTCATGATACAAGTCACAGCTGCAACATGACATTTATTTGTGTGATGATTTGATTAATGCTTATCACTTACACTAGACTGTAAGCTCCATGAGGACTGGCATGTTTTTGTTTTATCTAGTTATTATATGCCCACTGGCTGCACAATAACTATCTGTTGACAAAATGAATTAACCTTGTTTTAGATATCTTGAAGATGTTATGTTATGGTGATTTCAGAATTAGACAAATTTCAATTTCAGTATTGACTAAATGTTGGCTCTGTTGCTGATTTGCTATTAGACCAGTTAATAAATTGGCCAAAGATTTACTTTACACATCTGTGAAATAGGATAATACATGGTTCATTGAACTGTTTTGAGGATTCAATCAGATAATGAATGCAGAGGTCTGGCATATTATAGGAATTCAATAAACAACTGAGATTATTCTTTTACTTTATCTATTGCCAGGAAAAGTGGTTATCCATCTTCCTATGGCAGAATTGCTTTATAGTTTACTCCCCTACCCAGAGGCTCCTTCAAGTGGAACGATGGCCTATATCCATATTTTCCATTCCATAGGGCTCCACCCTCTTATCTATTCCTAGAGCAAACTCAGGCTGCACAATAAGCCTCAGGGACCATCTTGCAAGGGTGACAGAGAGAGAGAGACTAAACCAATAAACAATATGCAACAGGTGGGGGCCAGGTGTGGCTCTTGCCTCTTCCCAGTCACACATTGTTTTGTACGTGCTCAGCAATCAAGCTGATTAATATAATGGCCTTCCACCTCCCATGCCATTTCTATTTGCATGCCCTCCTTTGTTTCTTCATAGCCTTCAACACAGGGACTCCACCCACACCCAAACTATCAGTCTGCTGTCATAAGCAGGGAAGTGGACATGTGTTCCAGATCACCTGGGCTACAAGCACCGCAGACACGGGGTATATCAGAGAGTGAACTCAAAGAAACATTAGGCTGAGTGACACAAAAGAAAAGTGCACCTCCACGTACACCCCTGGCTACATGCCAGCATTCTACCCTGGCGTTGTAGAGTCACCCCTCTCCTCCCTCAGTCTAAGTGTTTGGGGGTCAGTAACACTTAGGATAGGAACACCTGGATGGGAAGGGAACAAATTTCATAAAAAGGGTGGACATGGATGTTGGAAATTGGCGGGACAAGATAATTGCAGGGCTGGTATTATATAAGGACAAAGCTATGGATGTTGAAGGTGCTGACAAGAGAAAAATTGACCCAATTTTGAAGGCATTTATATGTTATCCAGGGAGACAGATGTGAAAACTAACCACAATAAAAAGAAAAAGGAAAAATTATAATAAAAGTCTGTATAAAGTTTTATATGAGAGAGCAACTTTTGCTTGGAGGAGTTAGAAAAAAGAGTTCAATGAAAGTTTTAAAGATCAGAAGACACTTCGGATAAACTTGACGCAAGGTGATATATTTTGCATGCTGGTGGGTAAGGGTGACCCAAGTAGAAACAACACATAAGCAAAGATATGGAGGCATGGAAGGGCACTATGGGTTACGTGAGGGGCAGGTAATTTAGATATAGCTAAAAATTAAGCTATATTTGAAGGAATATTAATAGTAGGCCTAAAGGTTGGACAAGGGACAGATGTGCAGGGCCAGGTTGTACAGGGTGTAGAGGTGGCAGCAGGACATTTAGGCTCAGAATTTGGGGTTTGGAGAAATACCTCCTGGGCTTTGAAACTTGGATGTGGTGTCAGGACAACACATTATCATTCCTATCCCACACCTTGGGAGGTGACTCTATAGAGGAAGCTGTTGGAGGCCTCAAATTCACAAAACAGGTGCTTTTCTCCTAGACCGACCACATATACCTGCCTGTTACCTGGTCTCCAGCCACGGGTATAAGGACTCAGGGCCAGCAAGGTCAGGTCTGCTACGGTATCCTTAAGATTTAAAGCTAATTGACCCTGAACTGTAGATTTACCTTTTCAAGACTTCACTTAATGTCAGAGATGCAAAGCATTCAGAAAGTGGAGGGCTTGGTTGCAATAGACACCATCTGGTGCTTCTGTCTTTATTGGACTCCTTTTAAACTTTACTTTCGTAAGTACTTGCTTGGCAAATCCCTTTGTTCTTCCACTACATTTTGGTTCATGAGGACCCCTAAACTCCTCATTTAGTCCAGAAAGGGCTTTCTAGAATGCTTTTGACTTTACGACTTATGTTGACCTGACCCTGGACCTCAAATCTTCGTTGCATTTGCCTTGAATGAGACCTTTGAACACACTGCCTCACACAGACATTCTGGCACTGAGTTGTCAGTGATTAGTTAATGTTTCACCAACATTGCCAAATTCCTACAAGCACCTAAGATACCTTTTTTATTTTATTCCTATTTAAAAAAATTTTTTTTCAGAAAATATGAGAGTAAGTTGTTGAGATCATTGCCCATCATCCTTAGAGCATATAAATCTTAAGAACAAGGACATTAATATATGTAACTACAGAGTGATGATCTATCTCAAGAAATTTAATTTTGATAAAATATTATTCCCCAATATACAGTCCTTATTCAGTTTTCACAGACTATCTCAATATCATCTTTTTTTGTTTTTGTTTTTGTTTTTTGAGACAGAGGCTTGCTCTGTTGCTTGGGCTGGAGTGCATTGGCGTCATCATAGCTCACTGTAACCTCCAACTCCTGGGCTCAAGCAATACTCCTGCCTCAGTCTCCCGAGTAGCTGGGACTACAGGTGAATGCCATCATGCCCAGCTAATTTTTTCTATTTTTAGTAGAGACAGGGTCTCGCT
>NW_012150507.1:7507957-7510035 GCF_000956105.1 Propithecus coquereli | reverse complement strand
AATAAAGAAACATAAATACAGAGCACAAATATAAGTAATGAGACATATACTAAAAGGTGAAGATTTTAAATATCATTTCATTCCATAACAGGAGGGCTTTGCAATAGTTCATATCAGAGATGATGAAGAAATTAAGCCAACTAAAGAGACGTAGTTTTCAAAAGATGCACACAGAGGACTTAATGGATTTGACGCAGAGGTCCATGAGAAGGAAGAGTCTGTGGTAACTCCAAGGTTTCTAGCATGGAGAGGGATGCGGACAGCAGTGATGTCCATTGCTAGAGAGAATGCAGGGAGAAATCATGTTGAAGGGGAAGATGGTGAATTAGTTTTGGACATGTTGAGTGCAAACTGCATCAGAAGCGTCCAGGTAGAGTTACTTAGTCATAAGGTGACCAACTTGTCCCAGTTTTCTTGGACCTTTCCTAATTTTAAGCACTTCAAGTCCATGACCTGGATACTCCCTCATTCCTCAGCAAGGCGGGACAATTGGTTACCCTGTGATCCGTAGGCCATTGGTGACATGCGTGTGAGGCCCATGAAATGGATGAAGTTAGAGATAGAGAGAGGGAGACACGTGTGCAAAGGTGATAATTGAAACCTTGGGAGGTATGGTGACAACTCAGGGAGAAAGAACCAGGTGAAAAGTTCTCAAAGCCTAGACTGGAAAGTGAGGCCCAGAGCATCTCTCTTTCTGGGCAGGAAATTTTCCTCGCCCAGCAGTCATAAAACAAGCATTGATTTACTTATTGTGCATTTTAAGTCATTCTTCATACCACTGTGAGCTGTTCATAAACTTGCTGTGTTAGGAATAGAAATGAAATCAAATTCTTTATCCTTTTTTTTATAGGTCTTATTCTTATGTTTTCTTTTTTGTTTTTTTATTGCCATAAGAAGATCGAAAGAGAAAATTCCTTATCCTTCTAGGGGGTGATTATTATCCCTTCGGTCTGTGACTTCTTTATTAGATTCGTTATTAATTTGGGAGATTTAATTTCTTTTTTAGTGTTGCTTATTTTTCATTCAGTTCTTTACAATCACTTTCCACAGCTGCCTGTGCTCATTTCATACTTTTCAATTCTGACTTATTTCCCAGTATTACCTTTTCTGAAATATGCTCCATTTTCTGCATCATGAGTTTCAGCAGAGTGGATTTTTGGGAGATAACATAGGAATAAATTTAAAAGTCTGTTTAGCTATGAATCTTATAAAAATCACAGGAACCATGCTTTGTTCCTATAATTTTACAAAAAGAATGAGTATACTCAGACCGCAGTTGCTCTACAGATTCACTGTACCAATATATCACGCATAGTTTTTCATCTAATTGTTAGTTGGTCCTTGTGTTGCCAAAAACTTAGTAAGTCAAACACAAGTAATTAGTTTTGCTCAAGGTCTTAATTAGAGATCTTACAGGGCCTCAAAATTCACTTATACTGCATTCCCATCCAGGGCTATTCCTGCCTTTGCTTCTAAATTTGGCCTTCCTGAAGACAGCAGATGCTAAACTTGACATATTCATATACACGCATACCTTAGAGATATTGTGGGTTTGGTTCTAGACAACTGCAATGAAGTGGATATCACAATAAAGTGAGTCACATAAATTTTTTGGTTTCCCAATATATACAAATGTTATGTTTACACTATACTGCAGCCTATTAAGTGTGCAATAGCATTATGTCTAAAAGATAATGCACATACCTTAATTTAAAATATTTTATTGCTATATTGTTTATAGCAACATATTTGTATTATCTAAAAACTGGAAATAACAAAATGCCTATCAACAATGGAATATAAAAGCAAATTGTAGTATATATAATACATATAGTGGAATACTATACAGAAAGAAATAGCTACATAAAGCAACATGGATAAATTACAAACATAATGATGAAAAAGAGAAGCCAGATATTGACCGTATACTACAGGATCCATTTGCATAAAGTTTTAAAAGGGATAGCTAAGCTACAGTGTTAAAGCCAAGAGGTTCCTTTGGGGATAAGGGAGGAAGTAGTGATTGGGAGGGGACATAAGAGGGGATTCTGGGGAGTCAGCAATATTCACTTTGTTGA
>NW_012150507.1:7489485-7507827 GCF_000956105.1 Propithecus coquereli | reverse complement strand
TTGTTTGAGCTCAGGAGTTCGAGACCAGCCTGAGCAAGAGCGAGACCCCATCTCTACTAAAAATAGAAAGAAATTAATCAGACAACTAAAAATATGTAGAAAAAATTAGCCGGGCATGGTGGCGCATGCCTGTAGTCCCAGCTACTCAGGAGGCTGAGGCAGAAGGATCACTGGAGCCCAGGAATTTGAGGTTGCTGTGAGCTAGGCTGACGCCACGGCACTCAAGCCCGGGCAACAGAATGAGACTCTGTCTCAAAAAAAAAAAAAAAAAAAAATGAAATAGCTTGGCTGTGAAAAGGGGTAGAGCGCTAGGGATGCGGGACAGATTTGAACGTGTTCCAGTGTGGCCAGAGGTGCCCCCTTGCACAGCGGGCAGCACCTCGGTCTCATAAATAGTGCTGCAAGGAAAACTTTGCAGACACACACTGAAGATACAGGAGAGAAAGAATAATGTGTGGACGAGGTAATCCCTTCTCTTCAAGGACACATTGTTCTCATATTCTCCCTCCCAGATACTATATAAAAAACTACTTCCAGTAGATGAAATGATTAATTTGTTTACATTGACAGGTAAATCCTATAATTCTAGAGTTGTATGTGCCATTAGAGATCATATGTTATAGTTACTCATCCAGGTGCATAAAAAGACTAACAGCTTAACTATTAGAACTCCCTGGCCCTTCAACTGGACTACAGACTAAATCTCCTACTGTGGAAGTTAGCTGTGAGATTGCTAGGCTGGAAGGAAATTTCAGTCCCCTGAAATCCTACCTCTGGGTTTGGGCTGTTCCTGAATTGTTTCACTTTGAAGAAAATATTTTGCCTGAAGCTTTGGGCCATGTAAAAGTGGAGGATCCTGAATTCTCAAAAGTTGTTCCAATTATCTTTTGCTGAACCATCCCAAGTTCAGTGGCATAAAAGAGCATTTTCATGTAAATTTTAGTACCATCTTCTTGAGTCACAAAATTCCTGTTGAGATTTTGATTGAGATTGCATTGAATTTGTAAATCAATTTGGAAAGAATTGACATCCTTTCAACATTGAATCTTCCAATCAAAGAACATGTTGTATCCCTCTATTCACATTTTCTTTACTCTATCTCAGTAACATTTTATTTGCTGGATGTATTACCATGTAATTGTTATTTTTGAAACTATCGAAAATGGTGTCTTCCAAAAACGTGTTTACTATTTCTTGCTGGTATATAGAAATAGAATTAACTTTGCAATCCATCAATTTTAATAAATTCATTAAATCTAATGATTTATCTATAGATTATTTTGAATTTTCAGGTTTAAAATCATATTACCTGAAATTAATGATACTTTTATTGTTTCATTTTTAATCTTTATACATTTAATTTCTTTTTCTTGATTTATTGTACTAGTTAGTATGATATTCAATGGAAAGCAGACATCCTTTTCTCACTCTTATATTAAAGAGAAATCTTTCAATGTTTTATTATAATTAATATGGTTGCTATAGATATTTTTATAGAAACTATTTATCATATTATGTAAGTTCCCTATTATCCCTAGTTTTCTAAGAGTTTTATCATAGATATATAATGTATAATTTTGCAATCAGAGGCTCTACTCACTATAATTATTTTAACTTATTTTAAAAATAGTAGTACTTATTTTTTTAATTAAAAATTTACACAGAACCTGAATATATAGAGGATAAAAATTGAACTGCTCTGCTTTAGATTGAGGTAAGGGGTTTTGAGCTCCACTCACAGTTCTGTTTTTTGCAACCAAGCAGCAGCCTCAGAAGTGGCTCTTCATCAAACACAGTTTGAAAGCCAGTGCACCAAACCTACCTTCTTACTTCAAACCATTTTCTTACTATTTTGTGTATGTAATTCAGTAAAAGTGAAATAATAAAGAGTTTACATATACTGAACATTTACCCTATGCCAGATATGTTGTTAAGGGTACATGGATTATCTCATTTAATTATCACAACCATCCTAGACAGTAGATAGTATTAATACAGATAATTTTTCATTTTATAGATGAGAAGACTGAGGCTTGAAAAGTTAAAGTTAACTTAGCCCAAGATCACATAGTTAGCATAGCAGGTGATTAGGTTATGGATTTGATTTCATAATCTGTTATTCTTTTTTTTAGAGACAGGGTCTCACTCTGTCACCTAGGCTGGAGGACAGTGGCCTGATTGTAGCTCACTGCAATAGGATGCAATCTCCTATTTCTGGGCTCAAGCAATCCTCCCACCTCAGCCTCCCGAGTAGCTGGGACTATAGGCATGCATCACTCTGCCTGGCTAATTTATTTTTAAAATGGAGATAGGGCTCTCGCTATGTTGCCCAGGCTGGTCTTGAACTACTGGCCTCAAGTGATCCTCCTGTCTTGGCCTCTCAGAGTGCTGGAATTATAGGCATTAGCCACCTCACCTGGCCATAATCTGCTATTTTTAATGGGTAAATTAATCTGCTTTCTAGTTCAGATACCTTTCATCCCCAACCAATGTAGCTAGGCATGTTTGAAAACACCTCACACTTTAAGTTCTAGGAACATCTGCTACATGTTTGCTTTTGCCTACATAACAGCACAGCTGGCTAAATAGGTGATAAAAGACACATAATGGGAGGTGACAACAAGAAGTGCTGATTGCTATTTGAAAATTTGTGTCCGGGGTAACACATTTCTTTTGAAAATGTATTATCAAGGCTAAATATATTAATTATTCAAATATCATCTCAGATGCGGTACTTTTCAAAAACAGAGAGTGCTGTTTTCCCAAACACGTCACACTCAATGCGCCTGATATCAGAAGCTGTTTATGTTCATTCTAAATGACTTCCGTGCTTCAGTTTAAGCCTTTTCTATTAATATGCATTGCCTTAAGTGAGTTATTCATTGTGTGAAAATATCTAGGGACTGAGATACTGATTTATTTTATGTTCCAATATGTTGTAGTACAGATGACATTGAACCTGGTCTTTTATTTTATTAATTTTTTTCCTGATGGAGCTTCTAAAAGATTATTTCTCTCCTCCTCTTCCTCTTCCTTCTCCTCTTTATCTTCCTCCTCCTCCTCCTCTTCTTTCTCTCTCTCTGTCTTACAAACCAATTATTGTATTTGCTTCTTAGAGATTTATTCATTGTTTTAACATATCATAACTTGGAGCTGTATAGCTTGATGTTACATATTGAAGGCATTTTCTATTTATTTACCTTCATGACCAAAGTTTTTCACAAGATAAGGCAGGCAGCTCTTTCTTCTGAGATGTGGCTGTGCCAATGGAAGCCACTCAGGGGAAATTCCACATGACCCCATTCAGGGAGCAACCTTCCTCAACTTGTCTCTCCTTCTCGCTTCAATTCCTGCTATTGGGGCAGACCTGGGCATCCCTAGACACACTGACCCCTCTTTTCCTGCCTTTCCACCTTCCCTTTACTCTGACAAAGACTGTCTAAGTTCCTCCCACTCTTTCTATCCCAGGACAGGTCAAGGCCAAGAGAAATAAAGTCTAGAGAAAATATATCCCTTTATTCATTGGTAGGAATAAGCAGGTGAGGAGTATATACAGAAACACTGCCTTGGATGCAGATATGTCTAAACCAGGTCTGTATCAGTCTTCAGACTTTCATCCTCACTTTAGAACTGATTGTATCTTTACTACTTAGATTCCTAAATGGTTGTGCATCTAATTCTTCAAATATTCTCTAGGAAGGAAAATTATTGTTTTCACCAGCAATCCATGTCAGAGTTTACTGGTTCTTAATGATTCTTCTATTTTTATCAGAGATAATTATTTTCATGAAACATTTGGATCTGCATCCCAATATATGCACACATGAGCAAGAGTCAGTTTCTTGTCAACCCTGGCTACATATGGGGAGCCTTTAAAACATACTGTTCTAATGCCTGGGATGGAGCCAAGTAGGAAGTGCAGGAAAAACAAACCAGATAATAAATACAATAAGACTGAGGAAAGTACTGTTCTAAGTACCAAATGCGAATGAAACACTTAGATGGGGATGGGAGGTGGGTTACATATGAAGACAATAAACTATGTAATAAAAGGAAAGCACTGGAAAAAAACAGGGCCAGAGAGAAAGGAGGAGACAAAGTGAAATTGGATTTGACTGGGACCTTGATCCACTGGTCAGCATGACCTAAAGCTAGAGGGTAAGAGCAACCTCTGAGAATGTGCAGGAGGCTGCAGATATTTCATTATCACAAGGAAACCTCTGGGGAGGGACCACAACAACAGCTGAGAGTGACCAAACAATTAGTGACAATGCTGGAGAAGAAATAATAATAGCTACCATTTATGAGGCACTATTCCAAGTCTTTTACGTGTATTAACTTATCTAACCCTTAAGACTACCCTACAATGTAGTCTGAGATAATTCCTATTTTGCTGATGAAAGGGTCGAGAACATGCCACCTCTAAATATGCTTCTTTGGCATAAGTATTATTTTGAGCTGAAGGCAATTGTGAAACAACAGGTCAGGAAGAGCATTCTTCCCCCGCCCCCTACTTGCCTAAAAGCAGGACATAAATTTCCTTTTGTGAAGGTGACATAACCCCCATCCCCCAGCCCCTCCTGGACCAGCATGAGGAGAATGACCCTTATTACCGGAGACAGCCAGCCAGCATTGGGATGAGCTTGGGGAAACAAACTTTACAAAAATAACCCTTATCTTTCATTAGTTGCCCCCATATATATCCTAGTCCCACAAATTATCACCCCTAGAAGCCAAAACCTCCTTTCCTTTGTCTAGTAACTTCTTTATGATTTATCATCCTTTCTTAAAACGGTATATAAACCCCTGAATCTAACCACTTCTTTGGATTTTTCATATATTTTATGTGAAGCTCTCGTGCATTTAATAAGAATATTAACATCAATAAAAATTGTATGCCTTTTTCGTGTTAATCTTTCTTTTGTCAGTTTAATTCAAAAACCCTAGCAACTGAACCTAAGAAAGTAGAGAAAAGGTTTTTTTCCTTCCATATACAGATATGGAAATTGTGGTTTGCAGATAAAGAAACTGAGACACAGATGGGTTAAGTGAGTTGCTTAAGGTTACACTGCTAGCAAGTAGAACCAGGATTTGATTATGGTGAGGGGCGCTAGAGCCTGGGTACTTAATTCCTACAATATACAGTCTTATAAATCAATTACTGTAAGATAATAAACATTAGGGAAATTATAATCTCTAAAGTTTAAATTTCATAAAACAAAACTGGAAATATCCCAATTCCTGCTACAGCAAATAATAATAATAAAGAAATTGGGTTAGTTAGTTGTGCTGTGGGATATTCAGCTTTCTAGCTTTGGAGGATGGCTTCTTCATAGTGTGGTTTAATTTGTTTCACTGTCCTCCAAATATCCAAATTTCCAGTGTACAAGCACTGGAAATTAGATCTAACCACTTGATTAGAGGTTTGTGTTTTTTTGGGCAAAAATACTCCATAGATTGTGTTATGTACTTCATAATCCATCACATCAGTGTGTATATAATGTCCAATACCACAGTTTGATCTACAAAAATGTTGGTAAGTGGGTTCTCTCTATGAAAGTCTGATTTGTTCATTATAAAGCTCCCCATCAACCATTTGCCCAATTCTTTTAGTAGCACTGTTGATTTTTACTTAACTGGCTTTTTATTAGAGTTTGTAAAATAATGACCCTCTTTTTTTTTTTTTTTTTTTTTTTTTTGAGACAGAGTCTCACTCTTTTTGCCTGGGCTAGAGTGCCGTGGCATCAGCCTAGCTCACAGCAACCTCAGACTCCTGGGTTCAAGCGATCCTCCTGCCTCAGCCTCCCGAGTAGCTGGGACTACAGGCATGCGCCACCATGCCCGGCTAATTTTTTGTATATATTTTTAGTTGTCTGATTAATTTCTTTCTATTTTTAGTAGAGACGGGGTTTCGCTCTTGCTCAGGCTGGTTTCAAACTCCTGAGCTCAAACAATCCGCCCGCCTCGGCCTCCCAGAGTGCTAGGATTACAGGCATGAGCCACCGCGCCCGGCCTTGACCCTCTTTTTAAAAGCTTTTATTTTGAAGCTTTCGAGTGTTTACAAAACCAGAGAGAATAGTATGTTAATGATAGTATAATGAACTCCCACGTATCTATCATCTAGTTGCTAAGCCAATATCTATAACTCCCACTCTCAACACCCTAGATTATTTTAATATTTTAAAGCAAATCCCAGGCATTACAGAATTTCACCTGTAAATATTTAAATATTTATCACTAAAAGTTTAGAACTCTTTTTAAAAACTTAGCAATACCATTATCCCATCTAAAAAGTTTTTAAAATAACTCACTAACATCAGAAAATAATCAGTTCATATTTTCCTTATCATTTTAATTTTATGAAATTGTGTAGTTGTTTTATTTGTAACAGGATCCAAATAAGGTCCATCCATTGCTACTAGTTAATATGTCTCTTAAGTCTCTTTTAATCTATAGCTACCCCATGACTCTTTTTAAAAAAAAAAATGTTTATTGAAGCAACTGGGTTATTTTTCCTATATTTTCTACTATCTGGGTTTTGCATCCCAGGATCGTTATGTAATGTGTTCCTCTGTCCTTAAATTTCCTATAAATTGAGTCTGAGATTTAACCAGATTAATGTTGGATTTTTTTTTCAAGACAATTTCAGTGGTAGTGTGTACACTTCCATCACGTGGTGCAGAAAGTCTGGTTGTCATCCTTTGTGATGTCAGCAGTGACTGGTGATCATTGACTAGATCTGTTAATTCATTAGGGACTATAAAACGATAGTATTCTAATTCTGTATTAGTAGAATTAGTAATTCTTCTATAAAGATGAAATTTACTCATCAAGTATTTGGTTATCCTAAAGTACAGTGTGTATAGGAAATACAGGAGTAACGATTAATTATTTGCTCTATTTACCAGTGTACAAATTTGATGAGTTTGTTCACTTGTACCCTTCAAAAGTGACCAATTAGTTGAGCTTTTCTACAGCATTATTTTAAACATGTGACTTCAAATATACTCGAAGTGTTTTAATATGCTGCAGTTATTATCCTTATTGATGCCCAAATTGACCCATTCCTGATCAGTGAGAGCTTATTCAAGTAGGCTCCTGAGTCCTTTTGACATGAACTTGATAGTGTCTGGAATTAGCCATTTCTCTAAGGAGCCTTGGTTCCTTTTAGTGAGGAATAGGAATGCTATGTAGAAAGCACAATCTGGCCACTAGGGTGCTCATTTCTCCGTATTGCTTTATAATGAACTGAGTAAAGGGTACAACTCCCTACCTGGACCTATAAAAGGTCACTTTAGCCTACAGATAAAGGTACTTGACCAATTTTTAAGGGGTTATATAGGAAAGAAATAAGAAGTGGGGAAAACTGACATAGCATCTGGACAGACAGGTCCAGTTTATAATCCCTGCCAGAAAAACATCAAGTCTTTCTGATCTGTAAACAGCCGTGGGACAGACCTGAACTGTGACATCCTTGGCTAATGAAGACGATATGAGGCTACCCTATAGTCTACCTCTTCTACTCTCGGGATTTGTATTGCTCTAGCTTTTGCCATGATGATGTCCAATTGGTATGAAAAAAAGATCACAGTAACAAAATTTAAAAATAAATCCAACAACTGCATTGCTGTAAGAGAGGAGGAAAATGCTCACCAGACAGTAGCCAGATGACCACAATACCCCAGGTCCTTACCAAAGATTAAACTAAGATTATATAGGTTTTTTGTACCCAAGATCACAGCTTAAGATCCTCTGCTCAGTAGGGGAGTTATAGCCTCAAGACTTTCAGATAAAGGGAAGACGATCTCCTGACAATCAGGAAGGAGAGATGAAACTTTGTGATCCTCATCAGAGAAGAAAAAGCAGACCTTATGTATAATCATAAATTAATAAAGATAAAAAAATGCTACCTTCAAAGGGGGCTGAAACATGCATTTGAATAGGCACAGTGTCAGTCCCGTGCAATGTCAAGGATTCATCATTCGGGTGAGACTTCGGCTCTCTCTCACTTCCACCATTGGCTCTCGTATTGTGCAGGGGCTGATTTTGTCTTCACTGATCAATGGCCCCCTCACTCCCGCCCTGAAACATTGATCCACTTCCCACTCCAGAGACTTCCTGATTGGGTGGCTTCCCATTCCCATTTGTCCTCACTGAGCAGGAAAACCAATTCAGGCCACCTTATAAAGAAAAGGATCATATTGTCCAGGATGCGATAGGAAAGATTTTTAGTCATCTTGGTCAGCTCATTTTCTTAGGCTTGACCCACACTCAGACTCCCCAAAGCTCTGATCCTTCTTTCTTGTCTGCAGAGCTGTCTGACTGCAGGAGAATCACGAGCCTCCAGATCCCCTCCATGGACCCAGCTCGCAGAAATAGGTGACTGACACTCAGAAACCTGAATCCTTAGGAGGATGAGCTCTGGAGTTAGATTGCCCAGGTTCAAATCCTAGCTGTCTCGCTTGCCAGCTGTGTGGCCCTGGGCAAGTATTTATTTTGTGTGTTTTAGTGTCTTCACCTCTAAAACGAAGATCATATTAATTCCCTACTTTGTAAAATTGCAGTGAGGATTGAACCAAATGATGTATGAAAAATTATTTTTTTGATACATAATAGTTGTACATATTTTGGGGAGTACATGTGATATTTTGATACATGAATTATGAAAAATTCTTGGTACAATATTTTGAAGTTCTGTTATATAGTAAGTGACCCAACAAGTGAAATCTATTATTATTATCTTCATCACGGCAAAGAAATCTCTTGAAGCAGAAACAGTTCAACACTTCTGGACTGAGAAAAGTCCTGCCTTAATCATTATCCCTCAGAAGTACTGCTTTGATACTGTATTACATTCTTTTGTTTGAAATAATAAATCTCTTTGTTTCTAGAAAAGAAGTCTTGGTTGCTGATTTTACTTTTCAGAAGTCCTTAAGGGGCCACCATCCTGCTAATTCTAGAGGAGGAATCCACCAATCAGACACCAGGCTTGGGAGAGTCCCCTCACTCCTCTTTGGTATGATCTCCCTGCACAGAGGCAGCTTAATGAGACCCTCTCCTCCACCTGCTCCCCCAACCGCAATTTGTTCTCCCCCACTGTTCTTGATATCAGGAAGTGACAGCATCACCCCACTAAGTCACCTGGTGACTTGTCTCACACTTGGAACTTGAATCCTGTCTGTCCTCTCCTCCCTCACTTCTATCACCTTGTTCCCAGTGCCATTGTCTCTCACTTGGGTTTGGAGCAACAGCCTCCTCAATTATCCACCTGCCTCCAGTCTTGCCGCCTCCACGTCCACTGGCTTTGGCCACAGGAAGGTCATTTTTGTGAATGGTGAGAGCCTGACTCAGCCTGGAGGTTGAGGGAAGAAGAGAATAGAGACTAAATGCGGATAACACTTAAGAAGATTAGCTGGGATGAAGAGACGACAGAACAGAGATGAAACAGGTTTTCCAGAGTGATCAGCAGTAAAATTTCTTAAAAGAAACACCATGATGGCTGGGGGCAGGAGTGAAGGATGAAGAAGGATGTGGCCCGTGACCCAGATCTGGTGCAAGAAGAAAAGAAAGGATGGGGCAGTCGGGGCTTCGACTGTGAAAACTTTGTATAGTTTTAGGCATCGTGATAAAATATTTAAGATCACTTTATATATGACTGCCCACGTGCATAAGTCAGCAATATTTAGATAACATTTTATATCATACAAAAGAAAATTAGTGAACAATGCATTTTTAAAATTCCTTATTGAGGCACAAAATGAGGATTTTTTTTTTTTTTTTTGAGACAGAATCTCGCTCTGTCGCCCAGGCTAGAGTGAGTGCCGTGGCGTCAGCCTAGCTCACAGCAACCTCAAACTCCTGGGCTCAAGCGATCCTCCTGCCTCAGCCTTCCGAGTAGCAGGGACTACAGGTGTGCGCCACCACATCCGACTACAAAATGAGGATTTTTAAAATTAGTGTAACCATTCATTTTAATTGCTATGCCCCAAATGAAGGTTTCTTTTCCCACTACCAGGGCAATTTTCTTTCAATAATCGAGCACACTGGTAGCAGCAGATTTCACATGTGCTCCCTCTCCCACAGAGGACAATGAAGTGGCATTCAGATCCTCCAATTGCTCTGCTCTTACATCTGAGATAATTCTCACTTAGTCCTTCTTTCCTCAGTTTTCCAGATTCCTGTTTTGTCTTAAGAAATGGACTAATACATTTATTTCTTTGTTGACTCTTTCTAGGAACTCCTGAATCAAAATTCTAGATCGAAGTTTCTCACCAGGCAACACCATCCCACCTTCAATCTTTGCATTCTATGGCAAAGGCTTCCTTTGCTGGACTTTGTCTTCATCTCATCTAATCCTTCTGGGGTTTATCACATTTGTTTTCAGTCAGTGAATTGGAAATGTTCCATCTGCACAATAATCTCACCGGTGGATTAATACTTCATATTTAACAAAACTATTTCAATGGATTGTTCCTCAGTGCTGTGAGGCAACCTATGACGTTATTTGTAGCTCATTTTATAGAAGAACAAAAAACAACCAGAGAGCTGCTAAGAGGCTTGGCCAAGTTTACACATTTTAAAACAAAAATGGAAGCCAGTAAGTATTAATAGGTAGGATCTAATATCTTCTATAACTTGAAATAGATGTAATTTATATTTAATAATTGGATAGAAGATGCAAGGATAAGTTGTGAGAACACATTACCACTTAAAACATACGTACTGTTTCTAACGCTTACATGAGATAAATATGACCACATAGTCACTTTAGTTTATGTATGATTTATTTCATTCGATATCTTTTTCATGTAAGTGAATTCTCATAGAACAATTTATACACTGGGATAAAAGAGAATGCACAGCCAGGCGTGATGGCTCACACCTGTAATCCCAGAATTTTGGGAGGCTGATACTGGAGGGTGAGGCCTGGGGTTTGAGACCAGCCTGGGCAACATAGTGAGACCTCATCTTTACAAAAAATAATTTAGAAAAATTAGCTGGCACCTGTAGTCCTAGCTAGTTGGGAGGCTCAGGTGGGAGGATTGCTTGAGCCCAAGAGTTGAAGGCCACAGTGAGTTATGATTGTGCCACTGCACTCTAGCTTGAGTGATAGAGTGAGACCTCATCTCTTAAAAAAAAAAGAGAGAGAGAATGCATAAAATTTTTAGCATTTGTTGTGAATCCTTCAGATAATTTGAACTAAATAGGAAAACTAAATATATGAAACATTTTTCTTTCTAGTTTATAGAGGAGCAAAGGCTAAAGTAACATCATTAATTTTAAAAATAGGAAATCAAATTTTGTCTATGATATAATTAAAACTGAGAACAATTTGATTTATGATGATATTAAAATTATGGATGAAATTTTCTTTTATTTCAATTTATGTTAAGGCTGTTACAGCTATCATGTACAATAAATTAATAAAATTGAGCTATTGAAAAAACCGTTAACAGTGTATATAAATTAAGTGATTTTTAAAATTAATTCCACATTTAAAAGCATTGACAGTTAGTATAATGTCTCAACATTTTTATAATTGCATCTGAGGCTATAATTTTCAGAGGATTGGTTATTATCAGAGATAGAATTAAAGCAAGTAAAGAATCTGATTGGTTGTATATAATTGACCAAGGGAAAGATATAATTATTATCTAAAGTGATTTACAAAGTATTTTTAATTTAGTTGCATGCCGTGGAATACAGTAAATTCCCTATTAGAATAAAATAAGCCCATAAATAACAAGAGTTTCCTTTGGTCAATCTCTTTAAGGACAAACAGGAAAAATCAATCCCACATTTATACTGTGAGTCTATATCCCAGAACTTTCACTATGTGTTTGGCTCTACTAGAGATTCAGGTCCCATTACTCTGTCTAGATCTAGAAAATTTTTTATGAGAATTAAAGTTAAAAGTCAATACTGAAATGGTAAAACTCCTAGAAGAAACGTAGAGGAAACGCTCAGTGACATTGGCATTGGCAATGATTTTCTGGATGTACAGTAATCCTCCTCACCGTGGGGGAGATGTTCTAAGACCCCCAGTGCATGCCTGAAGCTGCAGGTAGTACTGAACCGCACTGTTGTCAATCGGAACACGTATCTGTTCTTGTAGTCCGTCCACAAACCTAATGCCTTTTTCATCTTATCACGCGTTGTGGCCGTAACTTTTTGCAGTTTGAGGTGCGACAGCAAAACTATTAATGGCATGATATTTTCCCCTTTTTTACAATTTTATGGATAGATGATCTTAGCAACCTCAGCCTACAATTTTTTATTCTTTCCTTTTTTTTTTTTTTTGTGAGAGACAGGGTCTCCCTCTGTCGCCCAGGCTAGAGTGCAGTGGCACAACCATACAAATGATCATAGCTCTCTACCCTCCAACTCCTGGCCTCAAGTGATCCTCCTGCCTCAGCCTCCCAAAGTGTGGGGATTATAGGCATGAGCCACGTGCCCAGCCTGTTCTTTCCTTATTAAGGCAAAAACCTCACTTTTTCACTTAAAAGAAGCACTTTATGGCCGGTCTTTATCTTATCCAAATTGCCAGCATCACTACTCCTGTGTTTGGGGCTATTGTGAAGTAAAATATGGTTGACTTGAACACAAGCACTATGATACCAAGACAGTCAACCTGATAACCAAGAGAGCTACTAAGTGACTAATGGGGCGGGGAGCGTAGACAGCCTGAATGCGCTGAACAAAGGGATGATTCATGTCCCAGAAAGGATGGAGCAGGATGGCACAAGATTTCATCATGCAACTCAGAATGGCACACAATTTAGAATTTATAAATAGTTTATTTGGAGTTTTCTATTTAATACGTATGGACCACGGTCAACTGTAGGTAACTGAAATGGCAGAAAGAGAAACATCAGATAAGGAGGGCCTACTGTAACACCAAAAGCTCAGGCAACAAAAGTGAAAATAAACAAGTGGGACAATATCAAACTTAAAAGTTTCTGCTCGATAAACAATCAACAAAATGAAAAGGCCACCTACAGATTGGGATAAAATATTTGCAAAACATATATCTGGTAAGGGGTTAATATCCAAAAACACATAAAGAATTCTTACCACTCACAACAAAAAAACAAATAACTTGATTTAAAAATGGGCAAAGGGCTGGGCACAGTAGCTCAGTTTAAAGCACCCCATGACCTCAAATGAAATAATAATTATTTTTTCCTCAGTATGAATTAATGAGATAACATAGTAAGATAAACAGAATCACAGAACCAACCCAGCATCTTGTCTCTGACATGGAGTAAAGATGAGAATTTTAGATGTGGCCCAGGGCTCTACATGATGTTTGTTCTTTCAAATCATATCACATCGCCTAGTCAAGTTTAGTTCAACCAGCATTTATAGATCCCCTGTCTGGGACTAGATAACATGCTAGGTGCTAGAGACTGCAAGATTGTCAAAATTGGTCCCTTCCCCTCTTGGTCCCTCTGCGTATAGCCATGGTATTTTGTTTGCTTAGCTTTTTAAACAACTGTGAAATATTACAGAAAACACGGAGTACATGTGTGACGTAAAACATAAATGTATCTTTAATAATTATAAAGCAAATACAAGTATAATCAATCCATTAGGAAAAGAAATAATACAAGCAGTAGCGTAATCATTCTCCAAAACAAGAGATTAGACAATGGTAGCACCCCCAAAGTACCCACCACTTCTTGTAATTCTTCCCCATAGCAGCCCTTTTCATCTCCCCTTTAAAATCATCTTCTGATTTCAAAGTAACCACTTCTTTGTTTTTGTCTCTAGTTTTTTTTAACCTTCTAGTAATACGTACACAGCCCTTAAATACAGTTTAGATTTGCTTGCTTTTGATCTTTACGTAAATGCAACCATACTATCCATGTTCTTTTGTGTCCTGTTTCTGTCATTCGACATTCTAAGATTCATCCATGTTGCTCCATGTAGCTGAAGTTTATCCAGTTTGATTGTTGTGTACCACCATTTCTTTATCCATTCTACTGACTGGGCCACAGAGTTCCTCCAGCGGCCAAGAACCTCCAGGGGCTGTCCCCACTGTTGATATCCTACTTGTGGATGTCCTTCAACCAGTCAGCTTGCGGATTCTTTTCTTCCAGTCAACCCAGCTAGCCTCAACAGAGGCTTTTCTCTCTTTAGGAAAAAACTCACGTCATTTTCTTTAAAGTTAATATTAATATGGAATCCAAACTCATTCATATGATAATTCCATAATTCAAATTTATGGCTGTAATTGAGAACCTTACATTATTTGATCTAAGGATAATCAAAATGAATAGAGCTATGGTCAGATCAAAGTGGGTTTTCAACACATGCAATGCCAAAACTAAATGGGGTAATACTGTCTAATATAATATTCAATATTCATGAAGTATTTCCCTCAATTTCTTCAAAGTTATTATTCTCTATAAAGGACAAACCTGAATAAAGAAACCACCACAGATGCTACTGCATATCACTTTGAACACCTGGAAATTCTTACCACACGTGAACTACTTTTCAAAGACATTCACTCATTCACTCACTCTGTAATCATCTGTAGGGTGCCTATTAGTCCTCCTGTTAGACACTAAGAATACAAAAGCAAATCAAAATTAGACAAAAAATGATTAATCTTTTACTGACTATTTGGTTGGCAAAGAGTTGGAAAGAGACTAGAGAAGTGGGGTATAGATTAAAATGATGAAACAGTGACAATGCTGTAATAGAGCTACACCTAGGGTACAAGGGAGAATTGAGGGGGAGCACGTGGCAATGATAAGTGGGATTTCAGAGATGTTCCTAGAATAGCTGAATCTGAAAAACAGTGTCAGGCAAAAAAAGATGGCAAGGACATTTCAAATAGAGGTGAACAGAAATGCAAAGATCCAGAAGTGAAAAAGAGCACCTTATGGTCCCAGAATTGCAAGGGGCTTAGTATGACTAGCTTGGAATGACAGGTGGAGAGTGGCAATGCATCCGGAGAGGTGAGTCGGTATGCATCATAGAAGGCCTGTAGGCCACTGCAGTGGGTTGAATAGTGTCTCCCTCCCCCCAATTCATGTCCCCCTGGAACCTCAGAATGTGACCTTATTTGGAAATAGGGTCTTTGGAGGTGTAATTAATTAAGAATCTGAAGATGAAATCATCTTGAGGTGGGCCCTAAATCCAATAACTGCTGTCCTTATAAGAAGAAGAGAAGCTGACAGACACACAGAGAAGGCCAGGTGACGACCAAGGTAGAGATTGGAGTAATGAAGCTGCAAGCCAACAAACACCAAGGATTTCAAGGAGCCACCAGAAGCTAGAAAGACGTAAGGAAGGAGTCTTCCCTGGAGCCTTCAGAGGGAGCTTGGCCCTGCCGAAACCTTGCTTTCAGACTTCTACCCTCCAGACTGTGAAAGACTAAATTTTTGTTGTTTTAATTCTCCAAGTTTATGGTAATTTTTTATGGCAGCCATAGGAAATTAATACAATCATATTGAGGAGTTTGGACATATAGATCCCTACATGTCCTATGACATGTATTATGAAGGGGTCTTAAGCAAAGAAGTGACATCAAATTGGTACTTTAGAAAGGTCATTCTGGCTGCAGTGCAGAGGACAGATGGGAAGAAAGAAGACTGAATGTCAGGACACATTGGAAGGGTGTAGGAAAGGGCAGCCTTACCTAGGGGAGTGAGAGGGGAATGAACAGATGTGGATGGATCTGGGAGATATTAGGTAGGTGGAGTTGATTTAACTTCATCACTGGTTTTAGGCGTGAGGGTTTATGAAGAGTAAAAGGTCAAGGACTGACACTCAACATACAGTCTAGCTTGCCCACAACCCCTTCAAAGAGAATCTTTTCCCATCCATGGATCAAGCAAACATGGAGGGCAAGGGCAGATACATTTGCACGTTTGAGCCAGCTAAATGGGAGGAATTTGATTCTCTCTTGTTATGAACTAAGATATTCAGGGACTTCAGAGAATGCCGTTGTGGGCTTGGCCTGAAAGGTCACACAGGGTCAAAGTTATAGTAGGCTTACTGAGCCATATATGAACAGAAAAATCTAGTTCAAAAAGGGAGGAAATAGATAAATGCCAAGAAAAACAATTCAGGCGAACTTGGAAGAGAGTTTGAGGAGAGAGATTCCTCTGAGGTCTTGTTATATTTCTCATAATTGCCTTCCATGAGATTATCTTTAAGCATATGATAAATCTTTTTACTTGCCTACTGAGTGGCTTTATGTTTTATAATTGCACTATCTCACACCCTTTCTGGGTTGTATTAGATAGATAGCAGTGCCATTCATCCAGAGGGAAGTATAGGAAGAAAAACAAGGTGTTTGTTTGTTTTGTTTTTTAGAGACACAGCCTCTGTTGCTCAGACTGGAGTGCAGTGGTGTGATCACAGCCCACTGCAACCTCTAACTCCCAGGCTCAAGTGATCCTCCTGGTTCAGCCTCCCAAGTAGCTGGGACTACAGGCACATACCACCACGTCCTGCTAATTTTAAAATTTTTTGTAGATACATGGTTTCACTATGTTGCCCAGGCTGGTCTTGAACTCCTGACCTCAAGTGATCCTCCCATCTCGGCCTTCTAAAGTGTTGGGATTACAGATGTGAGCCACCACACCCAGCCAAAAACAAGTTTTGAGGAAAATTCTGAGTTCAGATTTGAACATCTTGTCTTTGTGGTGCCTCTAGGATATCTAAGCAAGTCCAACATGGACACGAAGGACTATATGGGAATGTTTTGGATCAGAGTTCAGCTCTGGAAGCCATCACCATGCAAAGATAAATTGGTGCCATTTTCTTCCACAGTAAGTGGAAAAGGAGAGCAAAGGATGGTAGGAAGACTGACATTTGAAGGTCTTCACTATTCCAGAAAGGAAGAGGAATCTGCAGAAGAAGATAAGAAGGAATAGCCAGCGAAGTAGAAGAAGGGATGTTCAAGAAAGTTGAGAAAGGAAGGCATTGCAAGGAGTTGTAGAGCATCAGGTCCTAGGGAGAGTCCACTGGTTTTTAGTAAGGAAGAAGCTACTGCTGACTTTGGCCAGAGGAGGTTTGGAGAGGTAAAGAGGGTAGAGGAAAGACTGTGGGGAGTAACGGATTATGTGTTCAGTGGGCTGGCTGTGAGGGGAGGAAAAGACATACACAGGTAACCAGAAGGGAACACAGGTTTAATACAGACTGAGGGAAGAAAACCAGTTGGTAGAATTGAAAAATACTAGAGAAGCAATAATTGATGGATTAAGTGCTCTAAGGATGTGAAAGAGATAGATGCCATGCCTAGTGGAATAATTATCCTCTTTCATGACAGTGAGAGGGAATGGGGAAAAAGGTGAGAATGAAAATAAATTTTTTAGGTTGACAAGAGAAGTCAAATGCAGAGGGATTTTTCCCGATGAATTCTAATTTGTCTCTGTGTAGTAAAATGAGATACGAGAGATTAAATCTGTGTTAACCGGAGAAATGTACCTGAAAGGCAACTTGGAATTATAAATTACTTAAGTAACTCCCCATCCACCCTCCAGAAGTGAAACAGGCGTGAGTATTTGGAAGTGTCACCTAGGAAATGTTCTATCACCCCTGGGGTCAACAAAGGACAGATAAAACCTTAAACTGTTTTTTTGTAAAGATAAATAAAATAGAATCACTTCAGGTAACACACACGCAGAGACACAGATATACACAAACACACACATGTACATATACGCACATACCTGTTTAGGTTTAAAAAAGGAGATATGGAAGAGGTCAAAAGAATTACACAAAAATACTTTGTGCATTCTATGGCAATAAGCTGAGAATCTAGAGGGAATGACTACAAATTGTTAAAAAACCCAAAATACCAATATTATGCAAAATATTAGAGAGGTTAAATCTATTTTAAAAGAGGTGATCCACAATGAGATCAGAGTAAAAAAAAAGAAAAAATATTTAAAAATGATAAATATGAATTAAAAAAACAGATACCATGCTGTTTTTCCCGTATGAACTGTATTTCAGGGTAACTGAATAGTTGGTAAGGGATATTCTTCTTTATGGAAAATTTTCAGCTAATAAATGTAGAAGGAATGGTAGAATAAGAAAATCATTATTTTGCAAACCCTGTGGCTCTAAGGAATGGTCCGCAATGGCTGCTAAAATCATTAAGTGAAAGGCTGATGGGAAATTTTATAATGACTTGATCAGGCTTGACAAGACCTGAATTCATCCATCAGTCTCAATATCATTATATATGGGACAACCAGACATTAGGACATCATGATGTAATGCAATATGAAGTACATTACACCACCTGTGAAGAATACACGACAACAAAAAAATTAAACTTAAATATAATCAAGCCTCTAATTTTCAGTCTACAAA
>NW_012150507.1:7486747-7488046 GCF_000956105.1 Propithecus coquereli | reverse complement strand
GCAATATAATTTTGAAAATATGGGACATAATGAAACAAATAAAAATCTTAGTAGATAATAAAAAGAATTAAAAAAAGAAAAAAATATTAGTATAGTATCATAAAATGTCAATTTTCCTAAAATTAATTTGTAAATGTAATGCAATACCAACAAATGCTTTCTATTCCTTTTACTTGAATTCTAAAATTTATACGGAAGAATAAATCTATGGGAATAACCAAGAATATGATTAACAGAGAGAAAGAACAACAGTGTGGGGGAACTTGCCTAACCAGACACTGGAATACCCTATAAAGCTAATATAAAATGAAATCTGTATGGTGTTGGTAGAGGAAGAAAGTAGAAAAATTTAGAAATAGATCCAGTATAAATGAAAATTTAATACATGACAAAGGTGATAGCTCAATTTGATGCGAAAAAGCTGAATTATTTAATAAGTAGTGTTGGTACAATTAGAGAAAAAATAAAATTAATCTTGTATTTTATAATACTAAACAATAAATTCTGGCTGGATCAAAGGCATAATTGTAAGGAATAAAATAAGAAAAGTCTTGCAAGAAAACGTAGGACTCTACATGAACCATCTAAGGGTGTGTGTAACCTTAACCAAGACTGGAAACCCAGCAGCAACAACAGAAAAGGTAAACATATCTGACTATATAAAAATAAAAAACCTTTTATAGCAAAAGACAGCAGAGATACATAAGATGAAGAAGTTAATAGTTAAATAATAGATTTGGGAATGTAATTTTAAAACAGCATAAATCCAAATAACCAACAATATATTGTAAAGTGCTTTGACTCCTTGGTAGTCAGTGAAATGCAAATTAAAGTAGCAATGAGATACCACTTTTCACTCATCTGATTGGCAGAATATTAAAAAGATTGATAACGTCCCCTGCTGATTAGTGGAAAATATTTCACAAATTGTTGGGAAAACATTTTAGAAAACAATCTACTGACATCTCTCTCTCTCTCCTATTTATCTATTTATGTATGTATGTATCTATCTATCTAATTTGCCCTGCAGGCCCACACCTCGGTACCTGTCTCACCTGAATGATGTTAACCAAGTATAAAGCATCTGATCTGAATGTTTTGTGTGCTTTGTTTGAAGCAGTAAAATATTGGCAATAAAAGGATAAAGTAAATTAGGAATATTGAGTCCATTGTGCCACGTCCACCATAGAATATTAAGTGGCCTTAAAACAAATAAAGTATATAGTTCTTCCTCATTTGTTGGAATTACCCTAAGGTAATATTTAGCAAAAAAAGGAAGATGCAGAAAAGTGTGTATAA
>NW_012150507.1:7467263-7485252 GCF_000956105.1 Propithecus coquereli | reverse complement strand
ATCTGCATATACATAAAGTATCATTAGATTGCATTTCAGGTAAGGGAAAAGGGGCCTTTTATAGAATAAATGATGTTGGCATAACCTGCTAACAATTTAGAAGAAAGTTAGACAAACCATGGAAAGAAATATAAACTTTAGTATACCAATAACTAATAATAAAATTGAAATATAATCAAATATATCCTCCATTCCATTCCTTTCCATAAAAGGGGCTGGGCTCAGTGGCTCATTATCTGTAATCCCAGCACTTTGGGAAGCTGAGGCAGGAGGGCTGCTTGAGGCCAGCAGTTTGAAACCAGCCTGGGCAACATAATGAGACCCTGTCTCTACAAAAAACAAAAACTAAAAATAAGCAGGGCATGGTGATGTGCATCTATGATCTTGGCTACTCAGCAGGCTGAGGCAGGAGGATTGATTGAGCCCAGGAGTTTGAGACTGCAGTGAGCTATGAACAGCCACTACACTCCAACCTGGGCAAGAAAAAAAAATTTTTGAAGTAGTGATATTAGGTGGGTGGGAAGCTATTTGGCTTATTTTGTGAGATAAATACAACATTAATGCCTAAACTAAATAAGAACACTGTGTAAGTTTTCTAATTGCTGTAATTGCTATAGCAAATTACCACAAAGTTAGTGGCTTAAAACAATCTATTATCTTATAGTTCTGGAGGTCAGAAGTCTGAAATGGGTCTTACTGGGCTAAAGTCAAGGCATTGGCATGGCTTTGTTCTTTCTGGAGGCTCTAGAGGACAATCCATTTTCTTGCCTTTTCCAGCTTCTGGAAGCCACTTGCTTTCCTTGGCTCATGGCCTCCTTTCACCTTCAAAGCCAGCAATGGCTGGCGGAGTCTTTCTCATATGGCCTCTCTCTCACACTGACTCTTCTGTCTCCCTCTTCCACATTTAAGATTCTCTGATTACACTGGACCCATCCAGATAATCCAGGAAAATCTTCCTATTTTAAGGTCAGCTGATTAGAAAACTTAATTTCATATGCAACCTTAATTCCCCCTCACCATGTAACATAACATATTCACAGGTTCCAGGGATTAGGTTTGGACATCTTTAGGGGATGATTATTCTGCCTACCACAAACAGTGTAAGAAAAAATAATTAAGGTAAGGTTACTAACTATCCTGGTTTCAACGAAGGGCTTTCTGGGATGTGGCGATTTCAGCTTTCTCTCTCTCTCTTTCATTTTCCTCATTCTTTTAAAGATTTTTAAATTTATTATTTTCTTTCTAAAATTTGTGTGTGTATATATATATATGGGGTGTACAAGTGCAATTTTGCTGCATTGATATATTGCATGTGGTGAATTCAGGGCCTTCGGTGCATCCATCACTGGAGCAACACACGTTGTACCCACTAAGCAGCCTCCCATTATCTCCCTTCCTCTGGGAATTTCAGCTTTAAAACTGGGATGGGTGGCTCTGGGCAAACTAGAACAGTTGATCACCCTAAGGTCAATATGATTTATGAACACAGATGAGAAAAACTTAAAATTTAAGCCCAGGAATGTAAGGTTTCATATCAGATAGTTTTTTCATATAATTTACCCCATTTATAGACCAAAGGAAGAAAATTCTACAAATTTTTCAATAGATCATAAAAAGCTTTTTATAAAATTGAATATCTATATATAATTAAAAACAAACAAATACACTATTTAAAAATATGAATAGAACTCTCTTAACTTGATAAAGGGTATTTATCAAATATCTACAGCAAACAATTCATGAATTTTTCAAGACATGTTTTCTTTAAAGTTGAGAATCAAATAAGAATGCCTCCTTCTGTATCATCATTATTATTGACCATAGTGCCTCACTTATGATAACACAAAATTTAAAAATGAAAAAATATATGTATAAAAATTGAGAGTGATGAAATTTTTGTTACCTGTGGATACTATTACCATTTATAGAGAAAAACCAAGAGAATCAACAAAATCACCAGATATAAGATCAATAGGAAATAAGATATTAAATACTGTTTATAGTAGCAATAACAATATAAAGCATCTAGGAGTTAAACTATAGAAAATAAGGATTTCATGGGGGAATATGGACAGTGGTTACTGTTTAGATTATACAAGGGACTTTGTGAATGAGTGAGGAAAAAACAAATTAACAATCAGGCAAAAGTATATGCAAAGATGCGTAATTTCAATAGGAATCCTATCACACTGGCAAGTAAGAATATAACACAATAGCTTGTATAGGAGAGGATTTGGGCAAATGAGAACTCTCAAATATTGCTGTGTAAACTAGTGCAGCCTTTCTTAATCAATTAAATATGTATTGACTTAATGTATAGACCACAATTCTACTTCTAGGAACGTAATTCTGCAAAACTTTCACACAGATGTTTAAGGAAACAGATCAAAGAATGTTCATATACAAAAAGGATGGACAGGACACATGTACACTAGCATAGGTGCTTGAGGAAAAGACAAAGGGGGTTGGGAATGGCAATGAAAGGGGAAAATATAAAACAAAAGAGGGGTCTTGCATGAACTAATAATGATAGTGTGTCATAAACTGAGTATAACCAATTCAGTCAGTGATATGATATACAAAAGTGCAAATATCTTATTCTTTGACATAGCAACCCACTTTCAGTAATTTTTTAATATAAACAAATGTATTAGTATAGAAGGATATAAGAACAAGGATGTTTATTGTAGCATTTTTTGTAATAGCAAAAATTAGGACTCGCCTTATATATCAACAGGAGAATGGTTGAATAAATTACAGTATGTCCATATAATGGAATATTATGCAGCAATTGGGAAGCATTAAGTTATATGTATTGATCTGGAAAGATACCCATGAAACATTAAGGGAAAAAAAACAAGTTGCAGACTAATGGGCATGGCATTATCCATTTGTTATAAATAAATGCATAAATAAGGAGAAGAAAAAAATCCGATATAAGTATATTTCTGTGTCGGTCAGTGTCTAGTCAGAAGAGAGAAAGCATACCAAGTATTTGAATGGAGAAAATATGGAGGCTTCTGAGAAGAGGGGAAGAGGGTTCTGCCCGGCCGGCGCCGGTGACTCAGCTCAGAGGACAGAGCCACGGGGTCTGGGACGCAGACCTCTGAGCAGCGCGGGCACCTGGTGCTGATGTCTCCAGGCTCGGGGGGGTTACGAATCTGGTTCTGCGATCACTGGGAAAACTGCCAGCCAGAGTCAGAGGCTGCAGGAGCGAGCAACCATTGGTCCGGTGATACGCGTGGGCTCCAGAAGCAAACCGGAAGCCAACAAGGATCCCAACAGGAAGTCAAAGGGCAAAGGAGAAACGTGGTTTGCAGAGTCACAAGCTCAGCATCGCGCGGCAGAGCTGTGGTTGAGGCAGGGAGACGAGGCCGTAATAACTGACACAATATGCTTATACATAATTGTACGAATATGAAGGAAAGCCTCGAATGATATAAACCAAACCTGTTAGTACTGACACTAGTTACCTCAGAGGCAAGAAGGGACCAGGAACTTAAAAAACAGTAGCTTTCCCATAGTGTTTGCTGGATTACAACATGTACATATTATTTATGTAATAATAATTAAGAAAAACAATAACCAGTGAAGTAGGAAAGTAAAGAAAAATTAAGATTAACAACAGAAATATCCTGAGGTGTATGCCCTGGAGAAAGAATAGCTGTCTCTGTGTGGTAGGTGGGACTGCAGCTGTCAGCCACCATGTCTGGCTAATTTTTCTAATTTTTGTAGAGATGGGGGGCGGGTCTCATTATGTTGCCCACGCTGATCTCCAGGTCATGGCCTCAAGTGATCCTCCCACCTCAGCCTCCCAAAGTGCTAGGATTACAGGTGTGAGACACCTCGCCAGCCAGCACTGTATTTTTCACACTTTTCTGCAACAAGTGGGACAACTTCTTGGTGATTATTGAATCTGGATGACAGGTACATGAATGTTCATTGTACTATTCATCTACTTTTGTGTTAGTTGATATTTTTTCATGATAAATACTGAAGAAAGAGTCTGATATAATCATCATTTATTTTATGACCACAGCCCATGAAAGTATGAAAACAGATGTCTTTTTCTTAATTCCAAGAGAATCTGACAATTCCTTTATACTTGTAGAGTTAATTACAATAGTATTGGTTACAATGTTGATGAGGAAATTCAAACTGAACTTTCTGTAACAAAGAATGAGGAAATAAAATTTCTTGAAACAAGTTAAAATAGGCACCATTGTCTCAAAATTAAGAGTTATATAACAATAAACCATCCTAGTTAAAAAATCAGAATGTAGCTGCGGAACTTCTTACATGTACACTAGTCAGAATCAATTTCATGATGATAAGAAATGTAAATCTGTCAAGAAGGAACCTTTACCCCAACCTGGCTAATGTTTACATTTTTAGTGTACTCAAGATATCTGGCTGGTTAACTGTGCATCTTTGATCCTTATCTCTATAACAAGTTGCAGTGGCCAGCTCAGTGTTTTGTAAACTTAAAATGTCTGTGCCAACATCTCATCCACCCAAGATTCCTATTATTGAAATATATGGCACCTCTGGTACAACTACAGTTTTAATCAAGGGCAAATCAAACATATTTGGGGCTTAGATTTTTTTTTTGTTTAAGTGACCATTGCCTTAGGTCTGTAACTCTGAGAGCCCAAGAATGGGGTAGGCTTGGGAGAGATTCCTATGTAAGGGGCATTGTTCTCCCCTGAAGACTTGAGCCAGCTCCTGCAGGCTCATCAAAGGAGCTGGCAGCAGTTAATGATGATCCGACATGTTGGATGGTATAAATGTCAATAATATGTGTGCTAGCCAGAAGTCGTTGCACCGAGTCCTGATCAGACTTCAGAGCCATCTCTACTTGGGTGTGGGGGACAAACTGACCCTCTTTTGGCTGTGAAAAACCCTAAGGCTTTTAGACAATTCAGAGGAAATGCGGAGATTTCCAGGAGATTCTATGTCACAAAATTCCTGGGGGAAAAAAAGAAGAAGGAGATACTGAAATTTCTGCTAAAAAGGCTTATAGGCAGAGGGCTTTTCAGTTCTCTTACCCCCCCATCCCAAGTGTGTGGAGCACTTCCTTCTGAATACACCCGGGAAGTGGGGTCAGTGTCCTCTCCTGAGGCTAAAAAGGGGTCTGCAGAGTAGGGTGAGTTGAGGGTGGAAGTTTGGAATAGCTGCCATGAGGAATCGGAGAAAAATCTAACAAAGCGTTCACTGCAGGACTTTGGACTGTGGGGAAGAGTAAGTTGAACTTGGGGAACATTAATGCATGATTGCTCAGCAATAAGAGTGTAGGAGCTAGGGGGGAATGGGTGGAGGCTGGGGTACACTGGGAGGCAAAGGGGCAAATATGGGGAGGTCACGGACAAGACCATGATTGAACTGATGCATGCAGGTGTCTCGGCTGAGTGAAGAAAATGGAGAAGAAAGAAAGGGCATGAAAGTTAGAGGGAAACACAGGGACATTTCCAGGTATGGGGGGTGGGGTTGGATAGCTCAAAGGCCAAGGGGAGTAAAATGTAGGAGAGCTGGAAGGTTGTGGTCAGAGAGCAATTTGCTGGAATTCAATATATCAGAGGTGGAGCACATAGGTGTGCAAAGGTCCCCAGGTGTGCCTATGGGAGGAGGTAGTCGATATGGCATAAAGGTCATTGTGTATGAAGCCACCATGAAGCTAGGGTGTTGGATGACTTATCCATATGGGTGTCCAAACGCTCAGGCTGATGACAAATACCAAAAAAAAAAAAAGACTCTCTGGCATGAATTTAGGAGAATAGCAGAAGATTCATAGCTGACAGGTTGCTTTTATTTGGGAGTATCAGTTCCAGCTCTGGTCTCTAGCCATTGCATTCTGGAATCCTGGAGAAGGATTCGAGGTCCCCTATTCTCTGAATATTTTCCAGCATACCCACGCATGCATACACACACACACTCCTGTCAGAGGCCGCCTCTCTTCCTCTAAATTAAGAAAGAGCAACTGAAAGTTCTTAAACGTAAATCTCTCATTAATTCAAAAGAGTAAAAATGGAAAATGACAACAATTTATAAGATGACTGGTTTATTATAATATTACGAGTTAAGAAATCAGTACATTTATTGAAGGTTTACTTTGCGCTTAACAAGAGTCTTAGTATATAGGTTTCGGAGTTCAGTAATCCAAAGACCAGGTCTGCCACTAATATTTGCATGAGCCAGGAAAATTACTTTATATTCCTAAACTTAAGACCTTAAACTTATGATAATATCACATACTTCACAGGGTTGACATGAGGACTGAATAAGATGCTGCTTGTAAAGTATGAAGTGCTTAGAATAGTAAATGCTCAGTCCCTGCTAGTTGTTATCCTCACTGTCATTCCTTCTTCTTGAAGCATTTTTCTCACAGGTTCCTCTTTCCTCATTCTAGAATGAAGAGAAATTCATTCATATCTAGTGTTTTCCAGGGAATGTGGTGGATCCAGCTTATTGCAACTCAGGGTTGTGTGCCTCTCTTCCCAGTTTGTAGTCCAGTCATGTTAAAAGCTGACTGAGATCCACCATAGTGGTAGTATTTACACCATGGAAATTGGCAAATATTACAAAACAGGGCTTTGTGGTTTTTTTGGTCACGGTCAGTTTATCAGCACACCACTGAACCTTGTGGTTTTTCTTTGGATGTTTCCTTCTTAGATCTCTAGCTAGACAATAGGCTGATGTGTAGCCCGATTCCCAGCCTCTTGCAGGTTTTCATTTGGCGAGACTCTGCTGGGCCTGAGATTGTATCTTCTCCTGCTCCGGCTGCCTGTGTTGCCTTCTGATGGGTGGAATCTGTGAGATGTTACGATTGCTAGATGCCACTACTTTCCCAGCTTCCTCTGTCCTACGGTCTCTTTAGTGTTTCCCTATGATACTACAACACCTCCAGTGTTACTCCAGTACCTGCCTTGTTTTTGTCATGGGATTTAAATGTTTTTTGAAAGAGAAGAAGGGAAGACTAGGAGAGAACACTCTAGCTCCCTCCAAACACGACTCCCAAATGGTGGAAGGTGGCTGTCTAAGGTTTCTCATTGCTACAATCTTATTTTTCAATCAGGGTGAGGTGAAGACCTTTTCTACCTGGCTTCTTACCTAAGATTTGCCCTTTTTCCCAATGACATAGGAAGGAAGAACAATTGATTAAACTTTTCTAAATGGTTTCATCTGTCTTATACTCAGTGGAATATTCCCCTTGCCTCAGCCTATAAGTTGTCAGTTTTTATTTTGATTTTGGTATTTATCTTTTTTTCTTCTTCTTCTTAAGTATTTCAGTTGGAAGTTGGAAAAGGTTATGTCAGGCTCTGCTGAATGCCATTTTATATTGGAAATCGTCCTACAATAAACTCAATTTTACTTACAGACTTTATTTTTGTTCTAGCCCCTTTCATGCAAAAAAAAAAGTTATTATTAAATAGAATTATTTTGCATTGTATTTCCTTACAGAAAGTACAGATAGCAAAGACAGGGTCCTATTCAACCTAGAGTTTCTAGGAATGTATTGGAACTTGCAATAGTGCCCTGAATAAAAAGCTTCCTTCAGTATGCACAAATGAATTAACAGAACTATGAGCTCTGCTTAGAAGGAGAGCTGAGAGCCAGAAAATAAAGAGTCAAATCTATTAAAGTATGTTTTCAAAAACTGTCTTTTAACCTGGAGAGATATTCCCTATATCGAAATTGAAATTTTAAAATTCCCCTTTTAAAAAAAAACTAATGCATTTAGGTCAAGCAGGAAACAAAGCCCCAAATTCAAATATGTAGTAGATAACATCCTTCAAAATAATTTCTGGCGGTTCCCCCTAGACTGTTGAGCAGAAAAATTAATTTTTTTAATAGAGAAAAAATTCTGGCTGAGAAAAAAATATCATCAAAGGCCATGCCAGAAAAAACCTATATTTTGGGAGCATCCTTAGGAATGAATGTTATACAGCTGATAGTGTAAATTTTCTCAGTAAGATCTGGTGATTAGAAAGTGAAAGGAAAAATTACCTGGGAGAGTGTCAGGTGGTTACTATAAGGCTGTGTGCTGCAGAACTCTGTGGAGTGCGTGCGTGCGTGCGTGCGTGCGTGCGTGCGTGCGTGCGTGTGTGTGTGTGTGTGTGTGTGTCCTGGGAAACAATAAGAGTGAAGCTCTCTCTTCCTGCCTTTCTCATCTGTGAGCAGTCTAGGAGAATGAGTAATGTCAGTTTGATTCACTTCACCTGCATGCTGTTAGGCTGTGATAGCAGGAAGGAGACGTAACATCTCTCCTGTGAGTGAGTCACTAAATTGTTTTAGTTCTGTAAGAGTAACACCTCCCTTCAACACAGGGAGAGCCAGATGAGTGTTACAAATCCTGTGAGTGGTAGACATTTACACAAATCAGAATCCTTTTCTTTGGCAGTAGGCACCAGCTTGGGTTCATCAAGAACAAAGCATACCAAACTAACCTCATTTTCAAAATTTACAAAAGATTGGGAGAAGAGAGGAATGCTGTAGGTCGTATTAATAAAAGAACAGCAAAAGAGAAATGGAGCTCAGAGTTTTCGGTGACGATTAGACTATCGTCATTCATGTGTGAACTAAAATAAAATCTTAAGCTCCCCCAGATGACTGAATAGACCCCTCTTGGCCAAGGGTACCCCAGACATACCCTAAAGCTGAGCTGCTGGCCATGAGAAGGGAGGTCAGACATGCCTTGTCATGCCCCCTTCCCTTGTGGAGATATCCTTTGTCACTCTCTAACAGGCCTAAGGCTGTATAAGACAAAGCTAAAACCACACCTGCAGGTCATCAATTTACTTAACAGATCACTTGAGTTTCAGTAAATGTCTGGTGGCTTGTCTGTGATTAACAAACATCCTTATTTTAAGTTAGGCAAAGCAAAGCTTCATTTCTTTAACCAATTACAAATCAAAGAGTATTTAAACTCATCTATAACCTGTAAGCGCCCCCCTCTCTACTTGAGATGTCCCAACTTTTCGTGCCAAACCAATGTACGCCCTCCACATATTGACTTAGGGTCTTATATAATCCTGTTAGGTAGGTAGTGGGGCCTTCAGCTCTCCTGGGGGGCGGGGCGAGCACCCCGCTTCAGATAACCACAGCACTGCCAATTAGAACTCAGCATGCCATCCACAAAAGCGGCAGGAGGCAGGATTCCCGGAAGAAGGAATTCCTAGAAAGCCAAGCAGTGTGCAGGCACAGTAGGGTCTGGAGGATGGCCAAAAGTAACCTCACGCCAATTATCATGTTGTTAGCATAAATCTGCATTGTAGTTTTGCCCCTACACCCCAGCAGGCTTTCAGAGAGGGTCCCAGGAAATCTGCATGCGTAGTAAGACTCAGGTTATATAACTAACACCTGTCCATCAAGATGATGCATGAGCCACACCTGCCAGGGAGGGTAGGACCCAGACAATATAAAATAAAACTTTAGTTAATAGTCAGGGCCTCCTGTGCAACAGGGCCAATTCGCTGTCTGTGGTGAACATATCCTGCTTTTGCTCAATAAACTGTGCCTCTTGCTTGCTTTGCTATGTGTGTCTTGTCATGCTTCGGCAAGAGTGCACCAAGAACTGAGGACAATTCATGAACCTGACGATTCCTGTCTCTATGAATGTATAAAGCCAAACTGTAACCCAGCTACCGTGGGCACATTTTCTCAGGACTTGGAGGCCATGTGCTCCAGGCCAGTCACACACATTCAACTCAGAATAAACCTCTTTAAATTATTTCACAGAGTTTGGGTCTTTTTTCATTAACATATGATTATTATTACCACAATTCAGGTCATCATTTTAGAATGGATAGGAATCCAAAGATGGATCAGTCTGAGTTACTTCAAGAAGCTTCCAGTTTATTTAGAGGATAAATAAAACTGTACTTTAGTAACCACAGCAGAAGATAGGAATTAATATATGAAAGAGGTACGGGTAAAGTCATATGTAAATTCAGAGAAGCCGGCGATTATTTCTAGGAGTAGCGATCAGGAAACACCCCATGAGCAGTAGGAATAACTACAGTCAAGAACATCATCAAATCTCTTGTGCTGTGCCCGAATCCTTTAGGGGGCTTGGTGTTTGCAGCCAGCAGATATTTTGTGCATGACCGCAGAGGACAAATTTGGAAATCCTGAGTGCAGAAATGGTACAGAAAGTAGTTAAGTTTAACTGAGTTTGTCGAGGGCAATAACGTGAAATAAGATTAGAAAGGTAGATTGGAGCCAGATAATTGTGCTTTATTAATATGAATGGAAAAGGACCTCAGCTCTTCAAAGAGGTCGTTTCCCCTCAGACAAGGGGTGAATTTCCCAGCTTTCCCTTTGTTTTCTAACCACAGTCTTAACACTGGATTATTATTATTATGCTCTAATTTATGCCCCTGGGGATTTGATGTCTCTTGCTATATAGACACGTACATGACTCTGATTTCCCTTATCTCTGCTTTTGTATCCTCCTTATGCCCTCTCCACAGCCCAATCCCAGTCCATTCATGTCTTATACTGTACTTGTGACAACCACACCGCATACAGAAAGCCTTGCATGCCAAGCAAAGGTGTTTGCATTTTACAGAATATACACAGAAGTGGTGTAATCACAGAAGTGATTTGAACAACTAATCGCTATACAGGTAGAGTGGAAAGGAGAAGATAGGCAGAGGAAGATGTAGTGAAGGTCAGATTTAGGGTTGTACTTATAGGAGTGTAGAGAAGGGAGTAATTTTTAAAAATATACATCATTACTTCAAAGCAGGACCTTACTTACAGGGGAAATACTGTATACAGTGCTGCTCAAGTCAGACAAGAATGATCACCATCTCCACAATAAATTAACCGCTTAGCAGACTTTAGCCTACACAATCACTCAACGGAAGACAATTAGAAGGTTAAAAATTGGAAAGGAAGAGGCAAAACTACCATTAATTTCCAAACGATATGATAGTTCACCTGAAAAATAAATAGATCTGTAAACTTTAATACAAGATGAAACAACTCAATCTAAGTATATATCAAACAGGAAATACAGCCATGACGAGAAAACAATTATTTCAACTGTCTTTAGGACATAGAACTCTGTACACCCTCAGTGAGATATAAGGGTAAAAAAAAAAAGACAAAGACTCTTTCACTTTGCTTAGTGGTGACTTTGGTATTCACATTGATATTATAATTTTAAAACCATTTTATGTATATCATAGTTTAAAACAAAAAATTATGTTAACATTGTCAGGAATCAGTATTTTCCATATGAGAGAAGAGGTATAAAATCAAAGAAGTTAAGGAAAGCTTGTGTCATTCTCAACAAACTAGGAAGGGAACTTTGCAATTTGGTAAGGCTTTGTCGGGGAGAAAAGGTAATCTATTTTCCCACCCATCACTGGGTTCATGGATGAGGCATCTACAGAAACAGACAGATTAACAAGAGAAAAGCATACACATTTAATATAGGTTTTATGTGACATAGGAGCCTTCAGAAATGAAGACCCAAAGAAAAAGAAAAACCTATGTGTTTGTATGCTGTGGTTTGATGAAGAATGGACAGTCACGTAGGAGGAAGATTAGACAAAAGGAGGTTTATTACCATCTGAGGGTAATAAACTGGGGAGAATTTAGGAAGGCCTGTTTGTTCGGATTCTTCTCTGCATCCCTGTGAGTTTGGAGATAGAGTGGGCACCTCTGGAATGAGGGTATAGAGTGAGGACCTCTGCAATGAGGGTCTTATGACCTACTTTAAAGGAAGGTCAGCTGGGTTTTATGGCCTGCTTCAGGGGAGAAGAGGTGGGGGAAAGGTAAAAGTAATCTCCTGCTTCTGCTGTTTCCTCAAAATGCCAAGGTGCCATATTTTGGGGTAGTATGTCCCAAACCCCATCAGTGCACACACAAAACACAGCAACAGCTAATGTCAGTTTAATGGTGAACTACTGAATGTTTCCCCCTAAATTGGGAAGACAAAAAGAATATCTGTGGTTATCATTGCTTTTCAACATTGTACTGAAGTTCCTAGCCTTAAATAAAACAATAAAACAATAAAACAAACAAACAAAAGAAATAAAAAGCATACAATCAGAAAGGAAGAAGTAAAATTCTCTTCATTCACAGATGATATGATTGTATACTTATAAAATCCAATTGAGTCTACACATAAATTTCTAGAATGAACAAGTAGAATTCAGCAAAAATGGCTGGATATAAGGTCAATAGGAAAAAGTAATTAAATTTGTACATGTTAGCAGCAAGCACTTAGAAAATAAAAATGTTAAAACTACTATTTAAAATAGCACAGAATAACTTCAAATACCCAGAAATGAAGTTAATCAAAGATATGTAAGACTTCAATAACGAAAACTGTGAAACATTGCCAAGAGAAATGAAAGACCTAACTAAATAGATACACCATTTTAAGGATTAGAAAATTTGATATTGTTAAGATGTCATTCTCCCCAAATTGATCCATAGATTTGACACGATTCCATAAAAATCTCAGCAGATTTTTAAATAGAAATTGACAAGCTGATTTTAAAATTTATATGAAAAAAGCAAAAGATCTATAAATATTCAAATAATCTTGAAGAAGAACTGACTTGGAGGAGTAACCTACCAGATAAAACTTAGTCTAAAAGAGTAATTAAGACAGTGTGGTACTGGCATAAAGACAGAAAATAGATCAAAGAAATAGAATAGAGTCCAGAAATAGATCCACGTACATATGGCTACTTGCTTACAACAAGGTTAGCAAAGCAATTTGGTGGGAAACGGATGACTTTTTTTCAATAAATGGAATAATTTAATATTTACATGGAAGATCCTTATAATATGCTCTACCTTATAACACGTGCCAAAAATGAATTTGTGATGAAATCACAGATATAAATGTGAAAGGTAAAACTATAATGCTTCTAGAAAAATATGTAAGAGAATATATTCATGGAATTGGGGTAGGCAAAAAATGTGTAACTAGGACACAAATGAATTAACCATAAAGAGGAAAAGTTGATAAATTAGATATCATCAAAATTAAAAACTTCTGTTCATTAAAAGCACAGATTAAAGTTTCTCTAAATAGACTTTTACTAGAATGTTCATAGCAAATTTACTTATAAAATCTCAAGACTGGAAATGGTCTAGGTGTTCAACAGGAGAATCGCTAGATAAATCATGTATATATGGGTGGCCATTGGATGATCCTTTCAATTTTTCTATATTTTTGGCATTTTTCATACAAGATTTTGAGGAGAAAAGTATAGGGAAGAAACAAACACAACAGAGTACAGTACTAAATATGCTTTTTAATAGTCTGAGTATTCAGACATGGAATGAATGTATGAACTGGCAAGGACACACATCATGTTATATAAAATCATTTCTATTTTAATGTTTTATATAGCATATGCAGATATTTTAAAATTTAGTGTATATATATTTTATTAAATAATAAAATTTACCTTATCATATGGTGTAAAAGAAAAGGAAACATATGTACATCCTGTTACTGCATCTGCACCTATAATCAATCCAATGTCAACACATTTTCAATGAGATTTTAGAGTTATATAGGATTGTCTGACTTTTTCATAATTGCTCTTTGAGTGTGTGTTACCAAATAAGATAGTTATTTTAAAAACATGGAAAATACAGAAATAACTATGGTGCAGCAGCAATTTGGATGTACTTCTTTGCTATTTAAGTCGAAAATTTCTTATATTACTGAAATTATTTTTAGAATTTTTTTAAAGCAAAAATGTAGGCAGTATTTCACAGAAGTAACTGTAGAGTGATTAGAAATACAAAAAAAATGAAGAGAATGTATGCCTTTTTGATACAAAATATATGAAGACAAAATTTTTAAAAAGAAGATAAAGATGAGAATTGGAACGGTAGGAGACAGGCACTGATATAAGTCAGAGATAGCACAGAGCTTCAAGTCCATGGGAATGCATCATCTTGGACGGGCTGTGGCCTAAAATGCTAGCTCTGCCCACAGGGCACCCTGAACCCCCACAGACGAGAACAGCCACTGGTGGTGGTTTTCAGTCATGCTGTTAAGCTAACCGTATGCTCCTGCCTCAGCTGACTGCAGCAGGCTGTCTTACAGGGACTGCAGTGATTTTCTGCCCCAATCAGATTCTCTCTCAGGGAGTTTGGAAAATTTCAAGAGATAGCTGAGTGGTTGGCAAATTGGAATGGAAGCTAAACTCACACAGAGGGAAAGCAATATGCAGACGCCATGAAGGAGTTGAAGCCATGAATAAGCTGAAGCCATCAATTAGCGGGAAGCATGAGCACCAGAAAGGTTAATGGGTAAAGTGCTGGTTGACAGGAGTGAAAAGAAGCAGGAATAGATTTGAGCCGTGTTGATAACGCTCATGCAGCGAGCACTGCTTGCCAGGGAATGTCCTAAGAGTTTAACATACACTAACTCACTGAATCCTTAGTTTAAGGTAGGTGCTTTTATTATTTCCACGTTTACAGGTGAGGAAACTGAGGCTGAAAAGCATTAAGTGTCTTAGCAGTCTGGTTCCCGGGACCCTGCTTTAAGCCACTACATTGTACTGTCCCCCCGTGGCCACCATGCTTCAGCTGCGAAGGCCACGCAGGCACAGTGCCACAGCCAGTGCAGGCCCCGCTGCACAGCTGGTCCTGTTCTCCTGTAAGGCCTTGTTGGGCAGCTTTGTCCTGGGTTGAAGTGTGACTCTGTACCTGAGGGTCCTATCTCATGATACGCCAGGACAGAGGAGAAAGAATGGCCCCAGCAGGGAAAGAGCCATGGTGAGAGGCAAGACTAGAAAAGTCAGCGGAAAGGGCCTTATGAGCTATGTTAAGGGGTTTAAACTTTACCCCCAAGCAAGGAGTGAGGTGTTGCAAGCAAGGGTGGTGGGGCAGGTGGGGAGGGGATGTGGGGGATCAAGATGAGATTTGCATTTTGAGAAGGATGATCCTGGCCCTCTGGGGGAGGAGTGAGATGGCAGCAAAGTGGGAGGGGGAGGCTGAAGCGATCTAGGGATCTAGGTGAGGGTGATGACAGCCTGAATTAGCGAGGCTGGCGGGGGAGACAAAGAGGTGTGGACAAGTTTGAGAGGCATGTAAGTGGGAGAATTCAAGACCTGGTGATTTACTGGATGTGAGGGTGAGGGAGAGGAAAAGTCAGGAATGATAGCCAGGGTGGGGGATGGTGCCATTCTTGAGACAGAGAACACAGTAGCAGAGACTCCATCCGGTCGGACTGGCTTCATGGGCACGCGACCTGTGCTCATAAGGGACACACGTGTGGCTTGGTGCTCTACTGCTGCCTTGAAATTCTTAATGACTTTTGAACAAGGCACCCCACATTCTGGTTTTGCACTAGGCCTCACAAGTTATGTAGCCCATCCTGCCATCAGGCATTTGGGAGTGCAGCATCAGAGCTCAGAGAAATAAGGATTTGAGGAGTATTCCCAAAGTGAGTTTTCAAGGTGTCATGTGTGGGGGAAGAGTAAGGTCTACAAAGTGGGGCTCCATGGTCAAGTAAATTGAGGAAATACCAGGTTAAGCAAAGTTAAATCAATTTTTTAACTACAGAATATTCCAGAATTATTACTATGCTAATGAGCTGTGTTACAATAAAGAATACCTGACTTTTGTCCATGGTTCCTGGCACAGAGATTCAAAATTCTTTGGAATTTCCTGAGTGATAAGGAAGCATAGAGAGCCTCAGGGTGGGGGCTGGTCATCAGAGAAACTAAACATGTGATCAGGAGATTGGAAATTTCAGCCACCCAACCTCCAAGAAGGGGACGGGGGCTGGATAGTTAGTTCAGTCATGTGGCCAATGATTTAATCCATCGTGCCTACATGATGCAACACCAATGAAGAACTCTGGGCTCTGATGCTCAGTGGAGTTTCCTGGTTGCTGAACGCACCCAGATTCCGTGGAGAGAGGGCATCAAAGCTCTGTGCACACCCCCTGCCTTTTTCAGACCTTGCCCTGTGTGCTGCCTCTGTTTAGTTGTTACTGAGTTGTATCCTTTAAAACAGAACTGTAGTCATAAGTATAATGCTTTAGAGACTTGGGTGAGTTATTATGAATTCTTGAACCTGAGCAGATCACGGGAACCCCCATATTTATAGTTAGCTGATCAGAAGTGTGGGTGGCCCTGAAACTTGCAGCTGGTGTCTGAAGAGGGGGTAGTTTTGTGAACAACTTTGTGTTAACTCCTGGTAGTTAGAATTAGAATTGAATTGAATTGTAGGACACCCAGTTGGTGTCAGAGAATTGGTGTTAGAACGTTTGAGCTCTAGTGGGTACCTTGGTGTGTGCCATCCAGCCCAGGTTCCCCTTTTGAGACTGAGGTACTCATTCCCCCAGCTGAAGGAGGGAGGTGTTGGTTAATGACTGACTGCTCACAGCTCTGTCTCTGAGGGATGCCCTGGTGGAAGGGAGCTGAGTTGCCATGGTTACTCCCCCTCACCCCTGGCTCAGCCTGCATCCAATGACTAGAGAAGAATGACTCCTGTTGCCTCAAAGCCGAACAACTCTGACGGGCTATCCCAGCACCAGAGGTCCCTGTGGGATCAGCTAAGGGCTCTGTGGCAAGGGTATTGCCGTTCAACTTCTCCTTCTGTCCAGGCTTGCTTCCCTCTCTCCCTTACACGTGTTTCAAAAGCACTCCTCAGTTAACCACCTGCACACAATCTCCATCTCAAGCCTGTTTTCTACAGAATCAGGCCTAGGATAGGTGCACTGTGAACCTCTTAATTCCTTTAGAAGAAATAAAATATTCAGTCTTTCCCAGACTTATTTGACAATGAAATCCTTTTTCTATTGCATCATGTGGTGTGAGTGTGTTCCTGACTAGGGGCTTTCAGAAGTCAGAGGCTGGCACTGGTTGATTGGCTTGCAGAAGTGTGTTCTTTCAGGAGAATTGTCCTTGATTGATTAAATAGGTTAAAATGTGATAATAGTGGCTACTTATTTCCATGGCTACAGAACAATCAGTTTTTTTCTCCAGGAATATGGAAACTCATTTTTATATTTTCAGGGAGGTATTATTTTTACCATCTTTGAACAGAATAAGAAAAATGAAACTGAGAAGATGAAGTAGCTTTCCCAAGATCAAAGTGATAGAGAGAAGATTCACATTTCCAGATATTAAAACTTACCACAAAGCTTCAAGTAATCAAGACAGTGTGGTACTAGCCTAAGGACAGACATCTAGATAAATGGAACAGAAAAATACAACTGTGGTCAATTGATTTTTGAACGGTGCCAAGACAATTCAATGGCAGAAAAACAGTTTTTTTTTCAAAAAATGGTAAAACAACTGGATAGCCACATGCAAAGGAATCAAGTTACTATCACACTATACACAAAATTAATTCAAAATGGATCATAAACCCAAACGTGGGAGATAAAACTATAAAACTCTTAGAGTAAAACATAGGAGTAAGTCTTCATAACCTTAGATCAGGCAAAGCTTTCCTAGATGTAACAAAAAGTACATGTAGCAAAATAAAAAATAGACTTCATTGGACTAAATTAGATTAGCACAGGGGAGTGGGCGGGGAAAAAAATTTTAAAAAAAGATTAGCACAAATTTAAAACTTTTGTGCTATAAATGATATCATCAAGAAAGTAAAAAAAGACAACCCACAGAATGGGAGAAAATATTTGCCAATCGTATATCTGATAAGAGATTTATATCCAGAATATATGAAGAGCTCTTACAATTCAAAAATTAGAAGACAGGCCAGGCGCGGTGGCTCATGCCTGTAATCCTAGCACTCTTGGAGGCCAAGGCGGAAGGATTGCTTGAGCTCAGGAGTTCGAGACCAGTCTGAGCAAGAGGCGAGACCCCCGTCTCTACTACAAATAGAAAGAAATTAGCCAAACAACTAAAAATAGAAAAAATTAGCCAGGCACAGTTGCGTGTACCTGTATTCCCAGCTACCCGGGAGGCTGAGGCAGGAGGATCACTTGAGCCCAGGAGTTTGAGGTTGCTGTGAGCTAGGCTGACGCCAC
>NW_012150507.1:7456373-7467213 GCF_000956105.1 Propithecus coquereli | reverse complement strand
TGAGCTAGGCTGACGCCACCGCACTCTAGCCCGGGCAACAGAGTGAGACTCTGTCTCAAAAAAAAAAAAAAAAAAATTAAAAGACAAATACCCCAATTAAAAAAGTGGGATAGAATTTGAGTAGGCATTTCTCCAAAGAAGATATACAAATGGCCTGTAAGCACAAAAAAGATACTCTACATCATCAGCATTCAGGGAAGGACCCAATAAAAAAGAAGCAAATGCACAAGAGAGGCCAGAATAAATGGGGCAAAGTTTTGTGAGAAAGAAGGAAATTAAACCAGAGATGCAAGTGGAAGATTTACTTTTGGAAAATATTTAAGACACCAGGAAAGAATAGTCCAATAGGCAAAGACATTTGGAGGTGATGAAAGAAAATTTGATGGAGTTCTCTTCAGATGGTCTCTAACTTCACAGTAAATCATACTGTGAAGAAAAGTTATCCAAAGAAAAAGCGAAAAGTTGTATATTTCATCAAGCAAAGTCATCCAAAAAAAGTGAAAAGTGAAATATTCTATTTGACTCTAATAGATTTTTTTGTGAGTACAAAAGTTTCAGTGAAATATATGGAATCATCTTTTTTTTTTTTTTGACACAGAGTCTCACTCTCTTGCCTGGGCTAGAGTGCCGTGGCATCAGCCCAGCTCACAGTAACCTCAAACTCCTGGGCTCAAGCGATCCTACTGCCTCAGCCTCCCAGGTAGCTGGGACTACAGGCACACACCACCATGCCCAGCTGCCGATTTTTTCTATTTTTAGTTGTTTGGCCAATTTCTTTCAATTTTTAGTAGAGATAGGGTCTCGCTCTTGCTCAGGCTGGTCTTGAACTCCTGAGCTCAAACGATCCACCCACCTCGGCCTCCCAGAGTGCTAGGATTACAGGCGTTAGCCACCGCGCCCGGCTGGAATCCTTTTTTTTAAAGTTTTATGTCCAGTAAAAAAATTATAGAGCCATTTTATAGAAAATTTTATAAGGCAATTGAAGGAGAAAAAGAAAATACATGTAATCCTATAACTGTAATATAACTGCCATTAACATTCCGATGAATTTTCTTCGAGTTTTTTTATGCATCCTTAAAAAATTTCAGTGTACTCAAAGAGTACAAGTAACTAGTATCTTGAGTTTTTTGTGATTTTCTTTTCCCACTTACGGGTCTTCCTGCTCCTTCCTTCTACCCTGCCACCCCATGATGGTATATAGCTTTAATATAACAGTAATTTTTAGGAACTGCATAAAGTTGATAAACAAATCTATTATAATTAATTAATAAGTCCCCATGAATTGAACATTGGTTCAATTTTCCAGTATTATTAACTCTAGAAAAAATATTTTCTTATCTAGTATGAATTATTTCCTTAGAATAAATTTACAAGTATTATAGAATTACTTGGTCAGGAATTATAAATACTTTTATGCCTAGTGATATATATTGATAGTGAACAATATATTCATCTATATTGTTCAAGTACACACTTGGAAAACTGATTCACCTACCTCACAATACTTAAAAATAAGGCATTATTTTTGGCCTATCATCAATTTGGTCTACTGAATTCACCAAAAATAAATAAATAAATGAAAATACTTATGTTAGTAAGTTATTATAAATTTTTATAAAGGAATTTGACAGAACATATCAAAGGCCATAAATGTTTTTATACTCTGGTTGCAACATATTTAAGGGACATTGGCAAACTAGAGCTTGTTCAGCAAAAGTTTGCAAGATTTTTTAAAATGGAAAATCCTCAAAAAGGTGGTCTACTTAAATTTTCAAAACCTGAAAACAATGAAAATAAGCAGCTTTCAGTTGGGTACGGCCATGATAAAATTAGCAGACAGGACATTATGTTACAAATTCTGTTTAACAAAAATTTACTTAATCATGAAAAACAATGAAAATGAGCAAGAAAATTATTCTTATTGAATGTACAACTTGAATAAATGAAATTTCTAAAAATTCTGTACCACATGGAGATTTTAATTATTGATTAAAAGTGAAAATGTGGGTATGTTGTCAAAACTGCAAGGGGGTTTTGGTCTAGGTCCACTTAATCGTCACACAAAGACCCAGTTATTGAGACAACAAGGATTGCCAAGGGAGAAAGAAACTTTTAATACGACAGAGGACAAATGTCTTGTCAGGAGAACTGGAAAAGCTGCCTCAAATTCAATATGGGAGATCTTAGGCTTTTAAAGGAGGAGCCACTTGCCCTGGGGCAGGTTGTAGTATAACTAACAAGGGGCTACATGCATTGGGGGTAGGGTATGAGGGATGGTGAATCTTGGCCACAGGAAGTCTGCCCAGGGGCCTTCAGAATCTCAGCTCCTTTGTCTTGCAGAAAATCTACCATCTCTGGGAAACAATAAAAGGTCAAGTAGTTAGTTAAGGGAGAGGATTATAGAAAAATATGTAGGGGTAGCCAGTTACAGGTGGATTCCATTTGTTCTCTTGCCTCAGGCGCTGCAAATGTTAGGGGTGGTCCTGTTGGGGAGGGGGTGTTGAAGGTGTCAGTGGAAAAGAACCCAAACTCTGTAAAATAATTTAAAGAGGTTTATTCTGAGCCAAATATGTTGTGACCATGGCCCGGAGAGCCACGCCCAAGAACCCTTGAGCAAGTGGTCTCTTGTGGTTGGGTTATAATTTGGTTTTATACATTTCAGGGAGATGGGAATTACACATAAAGTCATAAATAAATACATGGAAGGTGTACATTGGTTTGGCCTGAAAAGGCAGAACATCTCAAAGAGGGCATTACAGGTTACAGGTGGGTTTAAAAATTCTTCGATTTGTAATTGGTTAAAGAAATGAACCTTTCTCCAAAGGCTTGGAATGTTTTAAGTTAAGATAAGAAGGCCTGTTAATCAGAGACAAGCCACTGGACATACACTGGACATATATACCCAGACTCAAGTGATCTGTTAAGTAAATTGATGACCTGGAGTTGTGGTTTAAGCTTTGTCTTGTATAGCCTTAGGCCTGTTGGTGAGTTACAAAGGATATCTCCAAGAAGGGAAGGAGGCATGAGGAGGCATGTCTGACCTCCCTTCTCATGGCCAGCAACTCAGCTTTAGGGTATTTCTGAGGTCCCCTTGGCCAAGAGGGGATCCATTCAATCAGCTGGAGGGACTTAAGATTTTATTTTAGTTCACACAGGGTAGGCAGTTAGCCAGCAGGCCAACATTTTGGTGGGGGTGAGTTATATTTTTTGTGGGTTTTTTTTCCTGAGCTCATTTTTGCATTTTTTATTTCTAAATCAAATATAACAGCATTTAAGGTACACAGACTTTGAATAGCTTTACAAAAATGTAAATTTTTAAAAATAAAAAATTATTTTATACAAGTGTGATGGCTAATTTTGTATGTCAACTTGGCTAGGCTATACTACCCAAGTATTTAGTCAAACACTGATCTAGGTATTTCTGTGAAGGTATTTTGTAGATGTGGGTAACATCTACAATCAGTTGACTCTAAGTAAAAGAGATTATCCTTGATAATGTTAGTGAGCCTTATCCAATCAATTGAAAGGCCTTAAGAGCAAAAACTGAAGTTTCCCAGACAAGAAGAAATTTTGCCTGAAGACTGCAGTATCAATTCCTGCCCAAGAGCGTCCAGCCTTGCTGGCCCACCCTACAGGTTTCAGACTTGCCAGCTTCTACAATCACCTGAGTCATTGTCTTGAAATAAATCTCTCTTGCTCTCTTTCTCTATGGAGAACTCTAATACAGTATGTTTTTTGAATAAGGTATTTTTTCTTCTAGAATATTCAAGATCATTTATTAAAACCAAAAGGCCCAATGCAAATCACAATTTATTAATATCAAGAATTGTAAAACCAAAATATTTAAGTAAAATTGAATTTTATTCAATTTTTGAAAGTTTAATGAACTCTTATTAAATAAGTTAATAAAAATAAGACCATTCACAATCCCAGCACTCAGTGTCCACGCAGTTGCACTGTAAAGAATTGTTGCACTTCTTGCTTGCAACATTCAAACCTACTTTATCAGTCAGGGCCAGTTAGGGAAACAGAAACCACACTAGTTGTTTTAACAGCAAAAACGTAAGGAATTGGTTAAACAGGTATCAGACTAAAAAAGTGAAAAGGGGAAATGAAGATACACAAAGATAGTATCTGCAGAAGCCGCCATGCTGAGGGCTAGGAGAACAAAGAAGAAACCAGAAGCTCAGAGGAGGGGCCCTGCAGAACTGGGGCACAGATTTTGAAGAGGGAGAGTTGCCTGGCTAGTGCTGGTGTTTCCAAGAGGATGCCAGGATGCTGGTTCTGGGACTGCACAAAATAGCTGGACACTGGACCAGCTGTCATGGCTACACTGAAGGGCTGTTGTGTAGGTGATGCCAACTGGAGCACTCTGCAAACAGGGAGAGGAGCAAGTCCCTTCCTTCTGTGGCCTTGCAACCTTCTCCCTCTAGCATCTCCTGTTGACAGAAAGTAAAAATGTAGTTTGCAGAGTCCTACTCACTGCCCTACAAAGCAAAATATAGAAGGTGGTTTGGGATTGGAAGAACAATACAAATTGAAGAGTAAAATAACTTGTTCAATGTTACAAAACGTTCCTCTGCTACCATATGCAACTGTTGTGAGTACAACATTAATGCGTCAGTTCCTCCAGAATCTTGAATTGGAAGCCCCAAAACCAAGAATGCATGGCACTATTGGGAAATACTTCATTGTGGAAGAATCTGTTGCCTTCATGCTCTCTGAGAAGGATTTGACAAGTTAACCAATTTGTCTCTTTTCTTAGCTAAGCAGTTTCTCCACTCAAATCTGCCGTGAACTCCAAAAAGACATTGGCCTTCAATATTGGCAGAGGAACACCCCACAGATCTTCCTGGCATTTTGACACAGTTGCCTTTGCTTGGAGGATGTGGGGCAAGCCATGTGGAGAAGTATTCCCCTGGGGCCGGAGCAGTGTTAGTCACAGGAGCAGATGTTCAGGGTTAGAGGTTGTGCTGTGCCAGTGCTGATGGCAGGACCCCAAGTGGCAGACATGCTCTTTGATGTGTGTGTGTGTGTGTGTGTGTGTGTGTGTTGATGATGTGCAGGGTTTGTGTTTTAAAGTCTAAACATGAAGCCCAGGGCAGGGGTCCTTCTTGTCTGGGTCTAAGAATAGTATTCCTCAATGTAACCTGGCAGTGGGGGACAATTAATGCCTCACAGGGAGAAATTTTGCCCAATGAAAGATGAGAGCCAATGGATACATTCTTCATTCTTTCTCTTCCTTCCCCAAGATGATGCTGAGATGCTGTTTATGTGGTTTCTCAGGGGCAAAATCTCACGGTGTGGGTAATCGATTGTACTTACTGCGGCCAGCTTGATAAATCATCTTGGTGTTGGTTGTCTCTCCTTCCCTGCTTCGCTGCCCTGGAGCCTCGCTCCTGCTCTTTGGGCTTGCATTCCCTGGTAAGGTACCAACTCCTAAGCCCTCTGCTTCAGGCTTTTTTTCTAGGATCCCCAGCTAAGACGCTGTCTGTCCCCCTAGCTTGAGAACCATAATTGGAGAGTACTTCTTTTCTGGTTAAGAAGGATGAGACTAGTTCTCTAAGACAGAATTGGGACCAGGGTGAGGCAAGAGAGTGGTACCTAGGGTGCAAAATTTAAGGACTAATCCACTCCTAGGGTCATGCAAGTGCAAGGTTGGCCTTAAAAAGGAGTGCTTCCTTAAATTTTGTGCCCTAGGTGCCTCTCTTGCCTCACGCTAGTCTGGCCTTTCTCTGAGATCATACTGTTGGAGGTTAAAGCATGTCAGTCTATCACTCCTGCACTTGGAGAACCAATCAATTGGCTATAGATATAATAAACCAATATAGGAGAAGCTATACTATTACCTGGGCAGTGTTCAACAACTCCAAAATATAAAGTTTCTACTCATGCCTGTAATCCTAGCATTCTGGGAGGCAGAAGGACTGATTGAGCTCGGGGTTTGGAAACCAGCCTGAGCAAGATCGAGACCCTCATCTCTACTAAAAATAGAAAAATTAGCCAGGTGTGGTGGTGTGTACCTGTAATCCCAGCTATTCAGGGGGTTGAGGCAACAGGATCGCTTGAGTCCAGGAGTTTGAGGTTGCAGTGAGCTATGATCATGCCACTGCACTCTACCCAAGGTAACAGAGGGAGACTCTGTCTCAAAAAAAAAAAAAAAAATTCTACTAAATTGTGTTGGAGGATGTGGAACTTGCACTGTATTTATACTCAAATGCACATTAATGACATTTTCCGAACGTTTCTGTATAAGCCGGTTCATCATTGTTTTTCAGCAAACAAATATTTTCCTATCATTAGGCTTCAGGTGCAGAGAAATGAGTTAATCATTCTCAGTGTGTCACACATTATTATTGTTGGTTTCAGGATGCCTTTTAGACATTAATGTTCAACCTTATTTTAAATGTCCCTTCTAAATTTTTTTTATTTTTCAGTTTTTATGCTTTATTTTCTAATTATTGATTTCTTTTAATTGTAGAAAATTTAGTAAAATATAAAAATATTCATTACCTCACATCCAAATGTTACCATTGTTAACATTTTCATAATTCCTTCTATACCTTTCTCTGTGCATTTTTATGTTTTAGGATATATTGTGTGTAACATTTTAGAATATAGTATCCTTGTGGCAGATTGTATGCAAAAAAAATGGCCACAATTATTTCCTTTCCTGCATCTATACTTCTTTACAATGTGACTTAGAAGCTCCTTATATCAAGAAATGAAATCTATTTTCCTTCCGCTTGAATCTGAGCGAGTCTTGTGATTTACTTTGGTCAACAGAATGTGGCATGAGTAGCATGCCAGTCCTTGCTCAGGATTTACTCTTCCTCTCAGAATCCGGGAAGGGGGACATTGTGGGGAGTTGGGCAGGGGTGCTCCATGTACAAACCCAGCCTCCTTTCCTGATTAACGAGAGACCAGGTAGAGCAGAGATGAGCTGTCCTAGCCAAGGTCGTCCTCGACCAGTCAGTTACCAGCCAATCTGCTGACTACAGATGCATGAGTGAGCCCAAGACCAGAAGAACTGCCCAACTGAACCCAGCCCAAACTGCTGCCAGCAAAACGATGAACAAAAGAAATGGTGGTTGTTTTAAGTTTTAGGATGGTTTCTTTTTTTTTTTTTTTTTTTTGAGACAGAGTCTCACTCTTTTGCCTGGGCTAGAGTGTCATGGCATCAGCCTAGCTCACAGCAACCTCAAACTCCTGGGCTCAAGCAATCCTTCTGCCTCAGCCTCCCGAGTAGCTGGGATTATAGGCATGCGCCACCATGCCCGGGTAATTTTTTTCTATATCTTTTTAGTTGTCCAGCTAATTTCTTTCTATTTTTTTAGTAGAGACGGGGTCTCGCTCTTGCTCAGGCTGGTCTCAAACTCCTGAGCTCAAATGATCCGCCAGAGTGCTAGGATTACTGGCGTGAGCCACCATGCCCGGCCTTAGGGTGATTTCTTATGCAGCAAAAGTGAACAATGCGATTTTTCCAGACTTCTTTTCTATGCTTCACACACACATATACTTTTTTTTAGGAACCGATCTTACTGTATGTATTATTTTGTAACCTACTTTATTTTTCTTTATTTAATAACATAGCATGTGTTAAATAAATATCTTTCTGTGCTAAATAAATATTAATAGCATTATGTTTAATAGTTGCTTTATATTATTAATATTGTGTTCATGTTAATGTTATGATCTTTCAATACCATAATTTATTTAATTAGTTCCCTATTGGTGGACACTTAAATTGTTTTCTGTTTTATTTCTCTACTGTAAAAAGCCCTGATTAACATCTCGTGTCTATATACACTGTTGCAAATTTGTACTGTTACTTTCTTATATTACATTTTTAGAAATGAATTGCTGGGTAAAAGGCTGTATATGTATTTAAGGGTATTAATACATGTTCTAAATTGCCTTCAGGAAAGGTGAAACCACATTGCCCATTCTGTTCTTTATTGTCTCCATCACAGATTTTAATTAGAGTTCACCTCACCCACCTCCTTTTTCCTTTCATTCCGTTGTTTTCCCACGTCAACCTATCTCCTGGTTTTCTGATTCTGTTTCAAAGAGATCAATTACTTTGCATTCTTCTGAGGATGTAAAATTTTCCAAACTTTTGTTTGTTTGTTTGTTTGTTTGTTTCCTGTGGGAAATCTTTTCAGGAGCCTGCGAATTTTCTGAGTCTCTGAGGATGACGCCTTTCTCTTGTTCTTGGTGTTTTCCCACAGGCTTCATTTTATTATTTTTCCACAGACAGGGCGGGGTGGGGGGATAAGTGAGGAGCGCCAGCGGCTGTCAATACAGATGCCCTCACTGCTGGCCGGCCGCTCACCTCCTGCCGTGCTCAGGGCCCCCCAAGCTTCACGGAAGACAGTTTTTCCACCGAAGTGTGTGCAGGGCGGTGGGGGAGGCGCGGGAGCTCTGCCACCCGGTCCCTGACAGAACCGGGGGGCCGGGGTGCTGGAGCCCGCAGCTCTGGGGAAGCCAGATCTGTTAATACTAACGATTCCACGTGTGGGTGCGCTTCCTGCTCTCAGTGCCGCTCCCCCTTCACTTGGGTGCAGGTCAGGTCCGTGACTCAGATCCTCCGTAAGTGACCGGCAGGCGCGCACCACTCCCGATCCAATTCAAGCAGACTTTCATCAGATGTCTCTGCGGGAATGCGCTGGGATCTTCTTCCACCCCCCTCTCTGAACAGATGCCGTTCAACAGTCTCCAGCCCGCGCTTCTCAAGGTCTTGTTCGCTCCGTCCCCGTCTACAGGACTCTACTTGGCCGGCAGCCACATCACGACCTAGCTGAATACTTTGTATCTAAAGGCTTTAATTAATATAATAAAAGACTAAAAAGACACACCTCTATCTATTGGACAGGTTTAGGGTTCAAAGCGTCCGTTCGACATTCCGTTTGTATTTGAACTCCAGTATCTTTCAGACTTCTAAGCACCTGCCCAGCATTATCTGCAGTCCGCAAAGCAACCTCACAAGACAAGTCGGAGGCAGGTGTTCTTGTTCCTGAACTTCATGGGGAAACAGAGGCACAGAGGGATGGTGCGACTCATCTGCCCGGCCAGTGGACATTGCTTCCCGCGGCGTGGCATTATGCCCCAGCCTGCCCGTACTTGCGGTTGGCTGGGCTGCGGTAGAGGGTCAATTCGAATGAGTCATCCGAACACGGGAATTGCCTTGCTGCTGCTTGGAGATTGCCCTTAACACAGGTTGCCCCGCCGCGCTTGAGGTGTGGTGTTGAATGAAACTGCACGCCACCCGGCCTGCCCCGAAAGCCCCGTGTCATGTGTTTACCGTTCAGACGCTGTAAGTCTTAATCCACTTCATCCTCGATAGCAGCTTAGTCAGTTGAAGTGCTGCTAATAAAAGCAGCAGCAGATGAGCGTACACAATACTTGTCCTCCCGAAGGTGCTTTAGGAAACTGCTCAGGTGCTTCTGTGTCTGTCAGGTCACATCTTTAACCATGCGTCTGAAAGCAGATGCTCATGGAGAGGTGGATGGAAATATTTGGCAACAGGGAGTCATGGGGCCATACCGCAGGGGTTCAGAGGGCATATCACTAGGTCCAGCTGACCACATTAGATATGTCAGCTGCCATAAACTTGCATACTTAGGAGAATGGAAACCAGCATTTACTAAGCATGTTGTAAGAGTCTTTGGTTTCTATGGGAGGCAAACTATGACGTATATAACAGTTACAGAGGGGAGCAAACTGCGAAAGGGTTAATTAGGGTCAGCCAGCCTAATGGCTGATATCAGGAACTCAGAAAGCCGACATTGGTTGGACTTACAGAAATGGCAGCTGGTAGGAAAAGTAGGAGTCCGGTAAGGGGGGGAGAGAGACAGAGAGAGAAAGAGAGAGAATGCGGGCAAGAGAGAAGATACCATTGTTCCTGTTTCAGAGAAGAGGGGATTTAAATTATTGATTGGAGAGATCCTGAGGCTAGGGGCTTCCCAGGGGGTGAGGAGAGTGAACAAAACAATTCACTGGCAAATAAAAATGAGGCTGGAGCAATACCAGATCCAGGAGGGTTGCGAGGTACTTTGCCTTCCTCCTCCCCTTCTCATTCTGCAAGCGAGATGTGGTCCCTTGCCCAGATCACACTTCAAATAGGAGAGGCTAAGATGGAAGTAATGGGCACTGGAGTAGAAAGACGATGACAGGCAGAGAAGAAAAGAGAATCTGAGGTGAACCTGTCACTTCAAGTTCCTGAAATGGAAACATACACAACATATAAAGGCAAATATAATATAAACATGTATAACATGGAAACACCTAAGACTCTTCCAGGAGAAAAATCCTGATTCTGTGATTTCACTCCATGAATAAATCTACCTTGTCATTTATTTTGATAAATAAAATTTTACTCATGGACTCAAGTCTTTTTAAAAACCTTTTTCTATTTTATAATCTCATTGGTTTGAAGACTATATAAAACCTGCTCTCTGCAGAAGCTCCTTGTTTCGTTCTCCACACTATGACAATTCACTTTCTACTCAACCATAAAAAGAGAAATAATCTTAAGAAGATGGGCCTAAAGGTATAAAACTACTGTTAACATCTGACATACAAGTCACACCTCTACAGTGAATATACTCAGTATCAAAAGAATTATAGTGGGTAGGGCAGTTTCGGGTTTCACTTCCTTCTTCTTCAGCCATAATTTTCGAGGCATGCCATGCCGAGCCATAAACCTAGAATCACAAGCCAAATCACACTCTCAGGCTTGGGTATGATTTTAAGGGTTTCTGGAGCAACTGGAAATATTTTCATGGACCTTAAGTGGCTAAATTGTGCATTCCTTTCTCTCCAATTTTTTTTTTTTTTT
>NW_012150507.1:7337544-7456157 GCF_000956105.1 Propithecus coquereli | reverse complement strand
TCGAACTCCTGAGCTCAAACAATCCGCCCGCCTCGGCCTCCCAGAGAGCTAGGATTACAGGCGTGAGCCACTGCGCCCGGCCTCTCCAATTTTAATTATAAAAATTTCCAAACATTTAAAAAAGTCGAAAGAATAGATCAACGAAACCCATATAAAGCTTATATTCAACAATAGTTAACATCTTACTATATTTGCTTTTTCTCTCTCTGGAAATTATGTTATGTTATGTTATTTATTTATTCATTCCCTTTGAAAGTAAGTTGTAAATATCATGACATTTTATCCCTAAATACTTCACCAAGCTTAACCCTTGTCATGCCATCAGAACAAGGGAATTCTTGAACAAGGAAAGTGAAGTCTTGTTTAGAGAGAGGGTGGCAAGATGAATGGCCAGTCAGCCTGACTTCTGGGAATGGTTTCCAGCACTTAGCTAATTCTCACATTGATTCTCTGATAAGTGGTGCCATTTTACAAAACATGCATAATAAATTCCATCTTGGTAGTTCTTGTTCCAATAATTTCGAAAGATACAAAGCAAAGCCATTTTAATTTCACATACTTCCTGTCCATTTTCTTCATTGTTTAATTTAAAAAATACATCGTTATTACAATGTCCTATTGTACTTACTAGAAGATAAAACTTGCTTTTTTCCTCCCAGCATACTAAGCACTAGAGTTATTTTGTGATACATAGTTGGCACTATTAAGGAGGGAGTTAAGACATTTCATTATTTTCCCCGTGACTCGAATCACAATAAAATACAGTACTCACTTTCCAAGGCAAAAGATGTTAAACATCACATTAACACTTGCTGGTGATTGCAAGACATTATTGTATGGTACATTATAATAATGGTTATCTTCTCCAGAAAAATAATTATATTCTTTAATGCACTCATAATATCTATGCAATTTTTAACTGCTGTTTTGTTCCCAACCCATCCTATACACAAATACAGAACTTAGTGCCAGTTAATCAGGCCTAGATTATAGAAGGGAGAAATTATTCATTAGGAAGCTACAGATGTCCTATCTTTGTTTCAGAACACACCAGAGAATTAAATTCAAAGTTCTAGCAAAAATGTTGACAGACAGATGGTGTACCAACCTAATGAACCAGCTACAGAACAACACTCTCTAATATGCCAAGCCCCTCTCTGGCATTTTCCTTTCTTTCTGTCAACCTCCCATTCCTCACAATAGATCAACACGTGGCACCCATGACAAATGCTCAACAATAATGGTCTAAAATTGGACAAAAGCCATTATAATTGAACAATAACGATACGTAAAACATAGTAAGAGCCAGCTGTGTTAGGTAAAAAGTAGTTTAGTTACATCACCGAGCACCCCAGCTTGTACATCACGTGTCTTGCTGCAGTGCAGGTAGTCCAGTAGTTCTCCAAGTTCAAGGTGCATATGGATCACTGAGAGCCTGTCAAAATTCTTATTCCTTGGTCCCAATCCTAGAGGTTCTGATTTGGAAGGTCCAGAATGGGGCTCAGGAATCTTTATTATATTTGATTCTGTAGGTGATTCTGATGCAGACAGACCATGAAGGAACATGCTTTGATCTATACTGTTTCCAGCACTTGACATGCTAAGAGGGTGGGTCATTGCCAAGCCCAATCCATCCTGTGCGAGCTGACTTAAGGCTTGTCTGTGCTGGTTGACCAGTGCTAATGGTCTCCATCCCATCCTACATCAGTCACTGGCCAGGAAGAACAAGGGACCCATATCCTGCAACTAAGAAGAAACATTGTGTGGGCTGACTCTGAAAAGGGTACTTTCTTCCCCTATCAGCCCTAAGGCAAAACTATATGACAAGACACCTTGTGGTTATACAAGGCCTCTATGTGTATGTGTGTGTGTGTATGTGCACGTGCATGGCTACTGGATGCAAGATTAGTCTTTCAAGGGTCTACTCCACATTCCCAATACAGTTCTGCTCTAATGTCACACATGCCTTCATAAAAATCGCCACGCTATGCGTAATAGTGCAATAAAACCCCCGGGGCTTACGGAAACAATAGGTTTAGGGAGACAACACTTAAAAATTTCTCTAGTGATAGATTTTTTTTTTTTTATTTAAAAAAAGGACATTGGAGCCTAATAAAAATGGTAGAACAATCTTATGCATGTTAAATTTTTTTTTTTTTTTTTTTTTTTTGAGACAGAGTCTCACTCTGTTGCCCGGGCTAGAGTGCCATGGCGTCAGCCTAGCTCACAGCAACCTCAAACTCCCAGGCTCAAGGGATCCTTCTGCTTCAGCCTCCTGGATAGCTGGGACTATAGGCCACACCACCGTGCCCAGCTAATTTTTTCTAGTTTTAGTTGTTTGGCTAATTTCTTTCTATTTATAGTGGAGACGGGGTCTCGCTCTTGCTCAGGCTGGTCTTTAACTCCTGAGCTCAAGCAATCCTCCCACCTCGGCCTCCCAAAGTGCTAGGATTACTGGTGCGAGCCACTGTGCCCGGCTGCATGTTAAATGTTTAAGAAATTAATAGTGAATATAATAAATAGGGCACTATGCCTTAAAAAGACCTGAAATTTGTTTGTGGAAGTGGGCATGGAAGGGTTGCAGCTTGTGATTTATTGTGAAGTGGTGGGAAGTTCTCTGAACTCAGAGGAAATGTTGTAAGGCCAGATGTGGATGAGCATACGCATAGCACACACGGTGAGTTGAGGTAGCTGGTAGATGTTTGAGGTGTGCGTGTGTGTTTTGTGTGGTCTCAGGCAGCTCCGTTCAGCTGAATGCAGTTTTCTACTTTCACCTAGTGTTTCTTGCTCATGAGATCTCACAAAGGCGAATTTGCATTATGCTCATATTGTTTCCTAATATATGTTGAGTATCTCTTATCCAAAATGCTTGAGACCAGAAATGTTTCTAATTTCCGATTTTTTTTATTTTGTAATATTTGCATATACATAATGAAATATCTTGGGGATGGAACCCAAGTCTAAACATGAAATTTATTTATGTTTCATATACACTTTATACACATGGACAGAAGGTAATTTTGCTTTTTCCCTGGGGATGCTAAATAAACTGTGTTGTACGCCTGTGTTTTGACTGCGGCCACCTGTCATATGAGGTCAGGTGTGGAATTTGTGGCATCATGTCAGCAATCAAAAAATTTCGTATTTTGGAACATTTCAGATTAAGGATGCTCAACCTGTATATCAACCACATTTGGAATAAATTTGTGTTTTCAAGACCAATGTTACAGCAGAACTGGCTGTATCTGTACGGAGTTCACACCTATGTCATGGTTCCAAGTTGGCGGCCAGGAAAACAGTGCTGCTACCTAATGAGTATTGTCTGTCTAGGAGGGTCTGGGGACTGAAATGCACGGTAGAGGTAGTGGTGTTTCCTGACCCCCCCTCTGGACCATCCCATGGGTATCATCTTATTCCATACTTCCATAGATTAACCTATATTAGCAATTACTCAAGGGCTTATCATAGCTATCAGATACTGTATAGAAAAAAACAGTATTGTGTCAAGCCTCAGAGGACCACATTTTATTTTTAGCTCTGTATGCTGTGTGACCTAAGGCAAGTCTTTCTACCTCTATTGGATTCAGTTCCTCATCTGTAAAATAAACTGGACTATATTTCATCTTGCTAAGATCCCTTCCAGCTCCAATATCTGTGACTCTGATGCCTTGCATGCCGATTAGATGCAGAGCAAATGAACCATTTTCAACCTCTTCAGAACCCTTCACATTGCTCAGCAACATTTGTTCTTGTCCCAGGTTGTCTTCCTTGGTTGTTTCCCAAACTAGAAATTCTAGATTGTTATGATCCTCAATTTCTGTCTCCACCAACAGATGAAATCCACTGAGGCAGATCAAGTCTGAGTTCATAAAGCTTCCCTATTCATTTTGTTAACAGCTTTACTGAAGTAAAATTGACATACAATAAGCTGCACATATTGAGAGTGTATCATTTGATGAGTTTTAACATATCTATACAACTCATGAAACCATCCCCACAATCAAGATAATTAAAACATTTAATATCCCCAAAGGTATTCTCATGCCCCTTTCAATCCCTCCCTTTCTACTTCTTTCCCCCCATAAGCACGCAACCACCAATCTGCTTTCTGTCATCATAGACAGTTCACATTTTCCAGAATTTTACATAAATGGAATCATATAGTATGTACTATTGCTTTGTCTGGCTTCATTCAGCATAATTATTATTTTTTTTTCAGCAAACCCATTGCTCGGTATCAGCATAATTATTCTGAGATTCATCCATGTTCCTTTTTTTAATATAAAAAGGGGTAATAAAAACAAGCTTGGTAGCAATCTATCATATGGATATACCACACTTTGTTTGTACAGTCACTTGTTTTTTTTTTCTTTTCCTTAAAGACACATCTCTATGTATATAGTCACTTGTTGATGGACATCTGGGCTGTTTCCAGTTTATAGCAGTACAAATAAAACTGCTATAAAGATTTTTCTACCAGTCTTTGTATGGGTAGATGCTTTCATTTCTCTTGGGTAAATACTTAGGATTGGAAAGGCAGGATCACATATGGTAAGTGTATGTTTCACTTTTTTAGAAACTGCCAAATAGCTCTCCAAAGTGTTTGAACCTTCCACTGGGTTCACAGAGTATTTTGTAGGTGCATTCACTACAGCACTTTTCACATTATATACAATCAGGTCCCTATGTGTCTGTTTCCCAGACCGGATGCCAAAATCTTAGGGGTATAGAGGCCATATGGTATTTTAAAGCCTCTTTCAGATTGTTCTTAGGTAGTTCAAGATTCTTGGTTGTAAGCAACCGAAATAGATTTTGGATAACTTTAGTAGAGAAGGAATTTACTAGAAGGATATTATATACCTAATAGAATTGATGGGAAGGCTGTATAACTAGAGTTAGAAAATGTCTAGGAACCAAGAGGCTAGGTGGCATGGAGATGTGCAGATGTCACCACCACTGGACATTTGTCACCTCTGCTGCCACTGCCAGACTCTCCTCTGCTTCTGTATGAATGTCTTCTGAACTGTCTCTGCATCTTTATGTCGCTTCTTTGAGATTAAGAAATACTGAGTAGTGGCATCTGATTGATCAAGCTGAGAGCATCTATTCATGTCCAAGATTCCAGGGGACAGGAGGAGAAACAAATGCTTCTTCAGTTTCTGCTGTGGGAAGTGTTAGCATGACTTTGAAAGTAATAGAAATCTTAATTCCACAGAAAACCCCTCTCCCTGGATCAGGGTCCAGGTGAAAATACAATCAGGGTTTCGGTTCCATTTTTCTGAGATCCTCTTTGTCCAACCTTCCTTTTTCTGTGTCAGCTTTATTCTTAGGATGGATACTCTCATGGATGCAAGATGGCTGCCAACCAGGACTGTGAGTCCCCCTCTCTGTTCTGATTGGATATTTTACATTAAGTACCTACCCCTCAGCATTTACCAGGGGAATGCCATGGGCTGACTGACCTGGGTCTGGAACACGGATTCCAGAGCCAATCACTGGCAAGGAGCAGCAGGACAGAGGGGGAGAGTGGATGCTCGTAGCACCATTCCCAATGGTGCCTGATGGTGCCCATTTCAAGCCTTTGGGCTATACGAGGTATCCGGGCACAGCAGGCAGCCCTGGCTCTGTCAAGTCTGGCAAGAAGAGAAGAAAGTTCCTCCCTGTCTCCTGGGGGCATCTATAGCCTCCAGGAGTACATCAACTATCAATTTCTACCACAGATAGGTGATTCTTCCAAAATGGGAAATTGTTGATATGCCATAAATAGATGGCAGCCATAAAGAAAAAAGGAGAAAAACATTCACTCTAATTGTATTGTCACTAGTTCTTCGGGGTATTAGAAACTCACATTTGTTTAAACTACTCGTCCTGCCTCATGAGGCTCATATCCTCAAGAGATTTGTAATATAATACAAAAATATTATGAGCATTTATAATGTAAATATAAAATATTGTAATATAATATTAATATAATGTAAAAATGTAATAAACTTTATTTTTGAGTAAGTTTAGATTTACAGAAAAATTACAAAGATAGCATAGAATCCCCATATACTCTACACCCAGTCTCCCTTATTGTGAATGTCTTTCTTTAGTATGGCACATTTATCACAACTGATGAACAAATATTGATCCACTATAATTAACTAAAGTCCATACTTTATCCAGATTGCCTTAGTTTTTACCTAATATCTTTTTCCCATTCCAGGGTTCCACCCAGGATCCCATATTACATTTAGTTGTCCTATCTCCTGAGGCTCCTCTTGGCTGTGACAGTTTCTCAGACTTCCCTTATTTTTGATGTTTCTAACAGTTTTGAGAAGTATCGATCAGTTGTTTTACAGAATGTTTCTCCATTGGCATTTGTCTGATATTTTTTTCATGAATAGACTGGAGTTATGTGTTTTCGGCGAAAGATCACAGAGGTAAAGTGCCATTCTCATCACATTACACCAAGGTACATGCTATTGGCATGACTTACCACTGTTGATATTATCCTCCCTTGCCTGGCTGAGGTAGGGTTTGTCAGGATTCTCTACTGTAAAGTTCCTCTCTTTGGAAGAGAAATCGTATCACTACATACAGCCTGCACTTAACAAGTGAGGAGTTGCGCGCCCCCTCCTTGAGGTCAAAGAGGTTTGTCAATTTTTAACTCTGACATGACATTCTCTGGGTTGACAATCTCTCATGCCCTTGTCGTTGGAGATGTGCAGAAAACAGTTAACACAGCAGGCCCCAGACTGCTGTCCTTAGACAGGTCTGCTTGCAAGGTCGGGCTTTGGCTGGTGTCTAGGAGCCTAGATTTCAGGACAGCTCCCAATAATCTCAGAACTGATAGGAGCAGTGTTTAAATTGTTTGTAAAAACGATGTGGGTTTTTTTTTCCTTCCTTAACTATTTTTATTATGGAGGTCACATGTTGTGTGATTCCATTTGTGTACAATGAACAGAATGGGCAAATCCACAGAGACAGAAATGGGATTAGTGATTTCCAGGGGTGGGGGAGGGGAAGTGGGGAGTAACTGATGGGTACAGGGTTTCTTTCTGAGGAGATGAAAATGTTCCTAGATTGTGATGAGGCTTGCACAACTCTGTGAATATGCTAAAAACCATTGAATTGTACACTTTAAATGGGTGAATTCTATGGTATATAAATTATATCTCAATAAAGCTGCTACAAAAAACCAACAAACAAAAAACTAATGTTTTTCCTTTGGATACATACTTTCCTTCTGGGAGTCTTGGATCTTGGTATGAGTTAGGTAGAGGATATACCTATGTACCTTCATGACCAAGCCCCCAGTAAAAACTCTAGGCACTGAGTTTCTAATGAGTTTCTCTGCTACATAACATGTCACATATATTGTCACCATTCCTTGCCGGGAGAATTAAGTGTGTTATGTGTAACTCCACTAGCAGAGGACTCTTGGAAACTTTTACCTGGTTTACTCCAAACTTCACCCATGCATCTTGGCTTATGTTTTGTATCCTTTAGCTGTAATGAATCATAGCCATGAGTACTGTATTCCTCCTAGAGAATCATTGAACCTGGGCATGATTTTAGGGACCCTTCTCATAGGAGACATCTCTACAAGATAGTTTTGTGATGCTTTTTCTGGATCCTTAGTGGTTTCATTGTTTCTGGAAAAGTTTCTAGGTTAATCTTTGGTTTGGAACTCCTTCTTTCAGAGGGGAGTATGAATTCATAGCCCCCAAATCGTGTGGCACAGGTTTGGGGTTCTGAATGCTGATGGATGCCGCTGTCCCTTGGTAAATAAATAGCATCACTGACACTTCCCTGGATGGGGATCAGTGTTCTTCTGTTTCATTATCACGGGCAGAGCAGCCCTGTGAGCCCCAGCCCTGGCTTTTTCAGGAAGCCCAAAGCCTCACCTCCCACCATGAGAGCACTAATACCCCAGTCCTTGGCTTCTGGGGCCTATATTGATTTATTAATATTCTTTTGAGAGGTTTGGCTTCAATTCCTCTTTTGTGTCTTTGGTACCTGGGGATTTCCCTTGCTCGCTTTCAAGTTTAGCCATACAGTAAAAATTTTTGTTAGACTACTTTTTTTTTCCCCATCAATATTACTGTTCAAGGGTGATCCTTTGATATCATCTCAATCCAACTTATTGCCCAGAAATTGGAAATAGAGTTTTCTACTCTTGACTTCTCTTTAGCAGGAACCCAGACAAGGTATGTACTAGTAGAAGCAGTGAACAAACACTGAAATGTATGGTAAATGGGTCAGACACAACTTTGTTGACCCCTCTCACTCCCAGTTCTGCTTTCTCCACAGTCGTAAGACCAGCAGTTGCAGAAGGTCTGCTTGTTCATAACCTAAAATGAAATAAAAACTAATGTAAAAAAGAAGACCATTCCCAGTTTCTGGGCATTGTATTACTTAGTCAAGATTGCAGACACCAACCTGTGTATCTGTCTGAGTGGTGATAATGCTTCTCACCCCTGAGCGTGCAGCCGAACCAAAATCTGACTACTAGCATTTCACTTGAGGGACCATCTCAGCAGGACATTTCCATTGCTGCAAAGGGGAACAGAGAGGGCTCTTGGAGGAAGTGGGTCATGGATTACCGCCATTTAACAGAGGCTTCTCACACTACATTGTATGGACAATGCACAGTCACTTTTGGAATGATAGGCATCAATAGAAGCTTTTTTTTTTCAATTTTTTTAAGGTGGGAAGTGAGGAGGATTCAATTTCTTTTTCTTTTCTTTCCTTCCTTTCTTTCCTTCCTTCCTTTCTGTTTTTCTTTCTTTCTTTCTTTCTTTCTTTGTTTCTTTCTGACAGAGTCTCACTCTTTTGCCCTGGGCAGAGTGCAGTGGCATCATAGTAACTTACAGCAACCTCAAATTCCTAGGCTCAAGGCATCCACCTGCCTCAGCCTCCCCAGTAGCTGGGACTGCAGGCACACACCATGATACCTGTCTAATTTTTCTATTTTTGGTAGACACGGGGTCTCGCTCTTGCTCAGGCTGGTCTCGAACACCTGAGCTCAAGCAATCCTCCCGGCTCAGCCTCCCACAGTGCTAGGATTACAGGCATGATTCACCGCATGCCGCCACCAATAGAATCTTGTTTGGGATCACCCCTGACCATAACTCTAATTAGCTATGTGCAGGGTAGGATGCTATGCAGAGAAGGACTATTGATTTTTCCAAATTGTGGATACATGGAAGTGACACAGAGCTGGTGATTTGCCAGAACTCTGGAGAGGAGAATGGGCTGGAGCAGACAAGACTGACATAAGAGGCAAAGGGAAGAGCTACACAAATTGGAGACTAACAGTACTGATAGGTTCTAACGGTCCGGAAGCCAAGGAAGGAGTTGGGGTGGGGATCTCTGTTACACAATCTCAGATCACACTGTATACATTGCCTTCATGGTGATTACTGTCACCACAGCAAAATAATCATTCATGTGATCCTTTATTAATTGTCTGTCTCCTTCACTTGACAATAAATTCCATGAGGCGATAGACCATGTCTATGTTACTCACCCAAGGCCTGCAGTGCCAGACACGTAGTAAATATTTGTTGAATAAATGAAGAGTCATGAGCCAATGCTACTTTGGACCTTTTTGCACAATCTGCTCCTGAATCTGAATTAAATTCTGTACTGAACCTCCAAATTCAGCGACTGCCCCACCGTTCCATGTAAAAAGCCCCACTCCACGGTTATTTCATCTCTCTGTTTATGCAGCTCTGATCAGAGTGTCACGGCCACCAGGGCAAAGCAAAGGAATTAGTTCTTTGCTTTCTGTTTCATTTTATTTTTCCATTTTCATTTTGGTTTGGCTTGGTTTTGTGACTTCCAAACAAAAAGTAGAGGAAATATCCAAATGACAGAGAAAAATACTACTGTAAAATTTTACGCTAGTAACTCTATGATACAAGGTGACCATAGAAAAGATCCAAAATTCTGTCCTTCTTCCTCCTTAACCACATACCACTGTATTAACCCATTACTCTAGGCCTTCTAACTTTTACTTGTAGAGTGGTATATGGATAATCTCTTAAAAATAAGTAGGTATCCTCTTAAAAATAAGTAACTAGATATCTAGTTTTGGGAACTTTCTATATGAAATTCACTGCTACATATTTACAATGAAGTATTTATTGCTATCATCCATAGAAATAATTTTTGTGTAAGTAACATTAATGTTTGCTCTAAGTGAATAGACATTCTTCATTTCACCTTTGAGGGCAAAGGTGTGAGCTAACTCTGGAAGGCATAGTTTTATTGGTTCTCAATACAGTGATAGGGTAAGTAACATTTGTAATTAGGGGTACTTAGTGTGACCATCTATTCCTTTTAAAGAATTAAGATGTATAAATTTGAAAACCAGACTATTACTCAAGAATACCAGAATTTGTGGCTGGCTCTGCTCCTAATGGGAACATTCAGCAGAGTTAACATACTTTACAAATCAGACTGGGAGATTTCCCAAGGTGGCTTTTGTTTATATATTTATTAAATACCTATTATGAGTGAGGTCCTATTCTGTATACTGTAGGAGATGCAAAGGTTCTTATCATCTATTACTACAAATCACATATATGCAAAAAGAATCCCTATATCATGAATCATGACATGATGTTTCTTTTTTAGAGGCAGAGTCTCACTCTGTCACCTGAGCTAGAGTACTGTGGCATCGGCGTAGCTCACAGCAACCTCAAATTCCTGGGCTCAAGCGATCCTTCTGCCTCAACCTCCCAAGTAGCTGGGACTACCAGTGCACACCATGACGCCCCGCTAATTTTTGTATTTTTAGTAGAGACGGGGGTCTCACTGTTGTTCAGGCTGGTCTCGAACTCCTAAGCTCAAGCGATCCTCCTGCCTTGGCCTCCCAGAGTGCTAGGATTACTGGTGTGAACCAACGCACCCGGCCATGACATGATGTTTCAAAAGAGAGGTAAATTGTTAAAGAGAGTTCAGAGAAAGCTGAGAGGTAATTAAGAAAAGCTAGTGGTGGGGGTCACCTGAAAAGTGAAGAGTAGATGCCTGCAGATGAGGATGGGCCCGGGGACAAGGAGTAAGAGCACTGCCCTGGAAAGACCAAGGCAGTTCTGCGGGACTGGGGCACTGGGCACACAGAGGAGAAAGGAGGACAGACATCGGGAAAAGTGGGTATTGAATGCCAATCTAAGAAACCCGAACTTAATTTTCCATAAGGATTTATAAGCCACTGAATAATTTTGGACAGGAACCAAACAGGAAAGCTTTGAGCAGGGCAATAACAAGATTAGTACTCTACATTCAAGTCATCATTTCCCAAATTAGGTGGATCTTTAAAATCATCTTAGGCAATCTATTTAAAAATACAAATTTATAGACTACACTCCCAGATGTCTTTATTCAGTTAGGATCTCCCAAAGATCCTGATTTTTTCATCCTGATTCATCCAGTTCCCAGGGGAAGCAGCTCCCCTAGGGATGGTGACAACAGTGGTGACCACCAGGGTCCAGCAGCAGCAGAGTCAGTGGCAACATTCAGTTCACAGCATGGTGGCGGCAGCAGCAACGGCCCCCAACCAGGCTGGCATGCCCAGTTGCTCTGTCTCCCTTTGTTCACACCCCCTTTCTGAGCTAGGTTCTTTAGCTTTCCTGACGATATGTTCCTATTCCGCTTAGTTACTCAAAATCTTTTTCTGTTGTTTGCAACCAATGGCTCTGTCCAGTACAAAAACCAAGTGGAGTTTTCAGGAATGTTCAATCCTTGCTCCTTACCCTCTACTGACCTCCATATGAGAGAAGGAAACATGTAGATTATCTCTTTGTTCTCTGGGAGAAAACCTAATTGCTTGGCAGCACACTCTATCCGTGGTCATGAAATACACTGGAAAGGTCTTCAAGTGCTCTGATGTAAGTGTGAGATTTACACCAAGCATGTTCACCCCGCCTTCTTTCTCATGGTATTATTCCTCTACACTGACATAGATTTATTTGGCTTAGATTATTTGCCTAGTCAATCAAAATTCCTCTGGCTTTCTCATGCTTTGGTATTCGAAAGTCTTAATTCTGTAGCCCCCAGCTTCTCTCTTGAATCGAATTCCTCAGATTTCAGCAAAGCTGCAGCTGTGAGGCTGCCGAGACGCCTTGAGAAGCAAGCAGCTGTCCACTGCAGGTTTTCATTCTTTCTGTTTGCTCTCAGAGGTAACTTGTGTGTCTATCTGAAATCCCTGTTTGCCTTAAATAGATTTTAAAAGGAAATGGCCACCCTTAGCCTGGCCGTGGACCTTCACCCCAAGACAAGAATGTGTGAGTTCATGGCATCCATAGCCCTAGTTTTTTTTTGTTTGTTTGTTTTGTTTTTTTATTAATTTATCATTTTATTCATAATGACATCTGGGTTGTTTTCAGTTTTGTTTTTTTTTTTATTTATTATTCCAAGGTTTTGTGAGGGTACAAACATTATAGTTACGCTTTATGTCTTTGCCTCACCCAAATGCAGGTTAAAGGCATGCCCTTCCCTCCCTTTAGTGCATAGCCCTAGTTTTGATTGTTTGTTTTGACAGAGGACGTTCTTCTTATTCTTTAACATTTGCAGAATCAGGAAAATGTAAGGGTATGAGCTTTATTTTAAAATCAGCTCATTTGTACTTTTTGAAAGGTCCTTATTTTGACCTGAAGATTCTGAATGCCCTGTTTTTCCCTCCATATGAGCTAAGTGGGCTGCGGGCATAGCCTGAAACGGTGAGGAAAGCTGAATGAAGGTGTTTCACACGCAGGAAGTAGGAGGCTGTGCTCTGCTCCAATAGCAAGCATGTCCTGTGAAACAGGAGGAGCCAGACTTCCGTGAAAGATGCTGGAATAGCAAAGCTCAAGGACTGCTTTGTTCTACCACTGACACCACATGCTCACTTTCAGGTGGCTTTCGCATCTTAATTTAGAATGATGGGGAAAGCCTCCAAATTTCACCTAAAGCAGTGGTTTAGTGCACATGCCTCGTAACCATCTGGGATTACTGCTAGAAGTATAGACTTTCAGGCACCAAGTCAGACTCACAGACTAAGATTATCTAAAATGTGTGTGTGTGTGTATTGGGGTGAGGGATATGGTTACTTTTAATAAATATCCCAAATGACTTTGTTGTCTTTGGTCCCCAGATCACATTTTCAAAGATGCTGAGTTGAATTAGGCATAGAACCAGCTCTAACAATAAAGTAATGATTTAGGTCAGGAAAAAAAATAATAGAATTAATAGAAATAGATAATGAAGGCAGGCTTTCCAGTGTCTAGAAGACCTCACGTACAGCAGGTGGAAATGAAAAGTCAAGAGACCAGGTAGAATACATTCCCCCTGCAGACACCAGGTCTACTACACAGTAGGTGTGTGGTGCTTCTCCCACCTCAACCTTCTGAGTAGCTGGGACTACAGGCTCATGCCACCACACCTGGCTAATTTTTAAATTTTTTGTAAAGACAGGGTCTTGCTATGTTGCCTCAAACTCCTGGCCTCAAAGCAATCCTCCATTCTCAGCCTCCCAAAGCACTGGGATTACAGGTGTGGGCCACCATACTCAACTAAGAGCCCATTTTTATGATCTCTACCTAACCACTTAAGTTCTCGTAACTAGTGAGTCAGAGTGCCCCTAGAGACCGAGCCTGGTAGTGTCAGTAGCTCTCCTGCCTGGCTGACTGCAGTTGCTAGTGACCCTGAGGAAGTTATACAGGTGTTAGCGCTACAGGACTGGGATCAGGAACAGCTGTAGTGGCTCATCCATTCCTTCTAGAGATGTGTACTCCCAAGGGCAGCCTGGAGGAGTGTTGGGAAACAGAACAGTTGATGGATTAGCCTGGAAAGGGATAACAGAGACAACTCTTTCTACTATAGCGCCACAAAGAAGAATCCCACATACAGGGTTAAAGCCCATAAAATGAAAAAAAAGAAGAAAGTCTATGAAGTGGGCCTATAATCTAGGTGCAGTAGAAAGAGCCCTTCAGAATCACTACCTAGGAATTAATAACATTCATGTCACTGCATCATGTCTCATTTATAGAATAATAACAGATGCTATATGATACGTGCTTACCACACGCCAGGAATTGGGTAGCACACTATATATACATCATTGTTGATGTTGTTGTTGTTTTGAGACGTTTTCTTGCCCTGACTAGAGTTCAGTGGCACGATCATAGCTCACAGCAACCTCAAACTCCTGGCTCAAGTGATTCTCCTGGTTCAGCCTCCCGAGTAGCTAGGACAACAGGTGCATGCCACTGCGCCCAGCTAATTTTTTTTTTTTTAATTTTCTGTAGAGGTAGGGTCTTGCTATGTTGCCCAAACTGGTCTCAAACTCCTAGGCTTAAGCTATCCTCCTGCCTCAGCCTGCCAAAGTGCTAGGATTACAGAGGTAAGCCATCATGCCTGGCCTATACATTATTGTTAATCTTCATGTCACAGGTAAAAGATTGTGAGCATATTAAACCCAAGTATTTGTCCTAAGTAATCCCTGGAGTAAAGTCATGCCATAGATAACATTTCCAGAGCTACTCATAAGGCATTTATAACATAGAGGTTTACGTCTCAGCATAGAGTGGATACCACTCCCATCAAATGGTTATGCCATGAAGCCATCTGTCCCAATAAACAACAAACAGGAGGCTACAACACAGAAAGTGAACAGTGGAAATTCAAACCTTTTGTTCCTAGGAGATTTTAAGAGAAAGATGGGGCATACAAAGAGAAAGACAGAGACCTTTTTTCTCTTTGCTCCTCAGGGCTCCTCCGGATGGAGATAGAAATATCAAGTGGGTGTTAGAAATATCCAGGGATCCAAAGAATGTCAGACTTGGTGACCTCCTTCCCCAGCCATTTTCCTGGGCTGGGATTGTTTCCCCACCATGCCTGGGGAAGACTGCTGGGTGAGGAGGGCTGCTTGAAAGGAGCTGTGGCTCCTGGGACCCTGCAGGAGGGGAACTAGGAGAGTCATATCCCACCCTCTCTCCCCTCGTTCCTTCTGATGGCTTTTCAGGGCTCCTCACTGGCCAAATACAACCGGAAGCCACTGAAGAAGCGCAGACAAGCCAGCCTTGGGGCAAGAGTGGGATGGAGGAGCGTATAACCAGAGGGGCCAATGATGACACAGCACACCTGCTTACTTTTCTCATATCTCCACGGCCCTCCTGTACTTCACACACACACACACACACACACACACACACACACACACACATGCAGACACACACACACAGAGACACACACACAGACACACACACAGACACACACGCAGACACACACACACACAGACACACACACACACACAGTGGCTCAGCAACTCTCAACCTAACAGTTTCTCACCTTGGATCATAGCCACTGTATTGAGGGGCTTTGTACATGTTGTTCCTACTCTCTAAACACTCTTTCTTTTACCTATACTCATCCTTTCAGTCTCAGTCTAGACATCAATTTCTCCAAGGAACCCTTCTTGGTTTCCTAGGCTGAGCTGGATGCCCCACCTCTGTGTTCTCACAATAACAGTGGTTAACCATTTTTAAGTGTATACAGTGGCAGGCACTGTTCTAAATAACACTTAACATGTGTTAATTCATTTATTCCCTTTTTTTTTTTTTGAGACAGAGTGTTGCTCTGTTGCCTGGGCTAGAGTGTCATGGCATCAGCCTAGCTCATGGCAACCTCAGACTCCTGGGCTCAAATGATCCTCCTGCCTCAGCCTCCTGAGTAGCTGGGATTACAGGTATGCGCCACCACGCCCAGCTATTTTTTTCTATTTTTAGTTGCCTGCCTAATTTTTTTTTCTATTTTTTAGAAGAGACAGGGTCTCGCTCTTGCTCAGGCTGGTGTTGAACTCCTGATCTCAAGCAATCCTCCTGCCTCGGCCTCCTAGAGTGCTAGGATTACGGGTGTGGGCCACTGCGCCCGGCGAAATTCATTTATTCCTTATAATCATATCAAAAAGATACTATCATTATCTCCAATTTACGGACAAGAAAAGTGAGGAACAGAGCAGTTAACTGATCAAGGTCACACAAGTAATTAAGGACGGGGTCTAGATCTGAGTTTGGACACACAGGCTCCGGAGCCCATGCTGTTAACTACTGTGCTAAAGTGTTTCCTGTTCCAAACTGTACTTGTCCCTCATCCATTCATAGTGCCTAGGACATAGAAGGCACTCAGTAAGCACTAGAAGATTTAATTAGTTAGTTAGCTAATTAATCTATGTAGGATTGGGGTCCTAAGTTAGTTTTTTAAGAACACTTGAATGAGAAGGATTTGTTACTTAGCTTTTGCTTTGTCGCCATCAAATGCTTACGTGAGACTGTGTTTTAATGCAGAAGATCTGGCTGAAGACTTCTGTACACCAGAATTTATTATCCTGTTGCTGTTGGGAGTTCAAGTTTCCATGTGATGAAGGATTTGACAGTACAATTTCTGCAAAAACCATTAATGGTATCCACTTCAGCAATTATATTTATCATTTCCCACCTGGGAATTCAAGCCCTATCCTTTGCTCACATGGATGTGCGGTAACTTATGGATCTGATGCAGTGTCTGACGCCACAGTTTCTGCAAAAACCATTAGTGGTGTCTGCTTCAGCAATGAGGTACAGGAATCGGCTCCTGGAAGAAATCAAAGAAAAGAGGAAGGTGGCTATGTAGATGAGTTGTGGGAAGATAGTCTAATGTACAGGAAGGAAACTACTCTAAGGGAGAAAGAATGAAAAAAGCATTTTGGATTCGATTAGATGAAGAGTTAAACTGAGATACTGCACAAGTGAAGAGAGTCAAGAAACTAAAATTTTAGAGTGCACCTTCCATGTGATAGGCGCCATGTTTTAAATAATGACTTCATTGTTACAACGACCCACAGGGATATTTTTCAGTTTACAGAATAGAAAACTGAAGGTTGAAGAGGTTAAGAGGTACTTGCCTAAGGTTGTCCAGAAAGTGGCCATGCTGGGATTCAAAGCCTGTGCTCTTTTTACTGCTCATAGCTCTCACGGTACATACCTTAGAGCTTCAATGTCTAGGACAGAGACCAAAATGTCACTTATTCATTTGTACACAAACATTCATTGAATGTCTACATTGTGCTGGGCACTGCACTAAGTGCCAGGGATAGTGCAGTGAAGAAGGCACGCCCACAGTTTCATATTAATCATTGTGAAACACGCTGCTGTGGTAGTGCCAGAGCACCTAACCCAGTCTTGGTGGAGGCGGAAAGAGACACTCACCTCAAGGAAGGCTGGCAAAGGAAATGCATTCCAATGGAGTCTGAGAGACTCAGAGTGGCAGGGAAAGGACGTGGGGCAGTATATTCCAGGGAGAGGTCACAGCAAGTACAAAGGCCTGGAGTTCTCTTAGAGCTGCAAGTAGCTCAGCAGGAGGTAGGATGATGGAAGGAGATAAGATAGGACAGATAAACAGGGGTCCAAGTGTGTAAAGCTTTGTGTAATACGTAAAGGATTTCAGACTTCATCTTGAGAGCCATGAGGAGCTCTCAGTGATAATGGACTGATATTATCGGACTTGTGTTATGGAAGGATCACCTGGCCATGGTGTAAAGAATGAATGCAGGGAGGCAAGAATGATCGCTTGAACTAACATAGTGCCACTAGGGTGCGGGGGGAGATATTCAGAAAATATCAAGAAGGCAGAATCAACAGGACTTGGTGATGAACTGGCCATGAGGAATAAGGGAGAGGTTTCTGACCTCTACCATAGAAAGGTGAAATTGACATTCACTGAAATACAGAATGCAGGAGAAGGAACAGGCTTGGGGAAGATTGTGCTGACTTTACTATTTGGACATCCAAATGCAAAGACCTGGCAGGCAGTTGATAATGTGGTCTGCACCTCAGGATCTAGACTGACTAGAATAATTTGAGTTACCAACATAAAGATCATTGTTACCATATTTGGCAGAATAGCCTGTGGGGCTTTTTTCCCCCAAATATAGATATCTGATTTCATCCCCAAATCAAAATTTTCAGGGGGTGGATCTAGATACATACATTTTTTTAAGAGCTCCATCAGGATTCTGTTGCCCTGCCAAGGTTGAAATTTATTTATGTGCGTGGTAGCCATGAAAATGTACTGCTCAGACCTCCTCCAACAGACCTGCTATGAGAAGCACAGCAGCTTCTCCTTTGGATCCAGCACCGTGTTCACACCAAGACCACACTTCCCAGCTGGCATAGGACTACTTAGGCAACTCTGGCCCCAGGATTCCCCATAGGCTTGGCTGGAACTTTCTTAGAACTACCTGGCAGTCTGAGACTCTTCCTACCCAATCCTGCTTCTTTCCTCTTCTTTCACCAGTGTCAGAATAATGTCATGATCTGAATGTTTTCCCAACCTTGTCTGGCTTCCTCACCTTTATCCTTCACAGATGCCTTCCCCAATGAATCTCTTATACATCTAATCACATCTTGATGGATGCTCCTTGGAAAAATCTGAATTGACACATTATGGATGATAATTGAAGGCACAGAAGTGAGAGATCACCAGCAGAGAAGAGAATAGGGCCAACACAGAACCCTGAGGACCACCTACATCCACAGGGCATGCAGTGGAAGAGGTGCCTAGAAAAAAGACTGAGAAGAAATGGCCAAAGAAGTAGGATGGAAACCAAGACAACATGTCATCATAAAAGTCCAGGAAAGAGAGCTTCAAAGAGGATGCTATGGTTCATATGGTCAAATGCCACAGAGGTCAGATGAGGACCCAAAAATGTTTACTGGATTTAACAATATGGGCTGGAGATCTCAGTGAGTGTCTTTAGTGGAGTCAGAAGCACAGATTGCAGTAGCCAAGGAAAAAATGACTGGTGAGGAAGTGGAGATATTGAGGACAGACATCTCTCTTGTCTATGAAAGGCACAAAATATGATAAGGTGGACGTGGAGTTCCCCTTTTTTAAGAGGGGAAATGCTAAGGCCGGTTTAAAGGCTTGCAGGAAGGAGGTAGTGTGAGGGCAAGAGTGACAGACAATGTTGAGAGATGGTGGAACCAAATGAGATCATTACGAGATAGACTAGACTAAGATAAGAGGCAGGACACCTTTCCCATTTTGGGGATGGGAAAAAGAAGAAAGAGGAGGTACGGAGACAAGTAAATTTGTGCATTGGGTACCACAAAGTTGAGGGAGTTCCCAGCGACGGATTCTATTTTCCTTGAGGTGAAGTCTTAGGTAAGAGAAGAGTAAGGAGTAGTGGGATATAGGTTTAGGGAAGGAGGGAGAGTTTGGAATGATTTCCGTAGAGAGTGGTGGAAAGCCACTCAGACAACAGGATTGCCAGGAAGCCACTGAGGACTGGGCTGGAGTCCATGAGGTCAGAGTGGCCTGACTACATGTTTGTATAGTTTTTTCCCCTATCAGTGCCCATACGACCATGTGTGGGTCACAGAAAGCAGGTGGTTGGGCTCTCCAGGCTTGGAGATTTGCTGGACAGGTGTGATGGAAGGACCACAGAGGGAGGTAGTGGAGGAAACTGGATAGAGATGGGTAGAAGTGATGGGCTATGGGATCTAGACAGAAAAGGAAACAGAATGAAGAAAAAAGAAAGTCAAGAGCAGACAATGGGAATTTCAGAGTAAGAGAAATATAAGGAGAGGAGATTATGATCAAGTTGGTGAAATGTTTGAAGATTTTAGAGGAGGAATCATCATTTTAGGTGATGGTGAGGTCTAAGATATGGCAACTGGTGTAGGTGGACGTGATGGTGTTGGGATTGAATAGGTGAAGAAACGACACTGAAATGCTGGATGAGCCTTTCATGTGGACATCGAAGCAACCCTCAGTGATGACAGAGTGGGGGAGAGGGAGATGGCGGGTGAGGAGCCAGGGTTTACGGAAAACAATAAGGCATAATGAGGAGGTCCACAAGTGGGAGAGAAGAGGAAAGGCAGACAGTAAAGCCCGGGTCTTACACGGATGCACTCAGGGGTGGAAGAACAGTGGCTTGAATGTGGTGCTGTTCAGGGAAGTTGCCGTCAAGTGACTCTTGACCTGAGAAGGACACGAGAGTGGCAGAGGGAGAAGCAAGTACCCAGGGGGCTGCGGGCCAAGCAGTTTCCTTTGGAAGGTCTGGGTTTCAGTTTAGGCGAGGAGATGTAGGAAACATTTTGTGTCGAAGATTCAGCAGAGTCTGTGTACAGGGTTTCCCAGGAGCACAATGGGCAGATTCAGGAGGGACTGGAAAAACAGTGGGTTGAGGCAGGAGAAAGGAAGGACAAAATAGCATAGGAAAGAGAGTCTGGGAGAGCAGAGATGACAACGGAGTTTCCTAGTGAGTGGTGTCCAGTGTTGACATCATGCACTAATGGCATGGTTTCTGGGGGAATTAGTCCCCACAGGGGCTCTATGAATAGGAAGGACTTGGATTCTGTGAGAAGTCCAAGCTCAGGTTGATTGTACTTCCGAGGGAAATTTAGATGAGCCCATGAGCAGTGATAGTACGGTAGTTTCACCACTTTAAGGTAATATGAATTGTGAGGCCGTCCAATTAACAACAGCCCTTAGGGGGTAAAAAGGAAACCGGACATTAATCATGTGTTGTGACTTCAGAAGCGTTGCAAAATGAAACATTTATGACTTAGAATCAAGGAAATATGAAACCTGCTTCTGTGTAACTTCATCATGCCCCTGGATGATGGAGGGGAAGACACAGACTTCACGGGAATATACTACATTTCTTTCTTCCTTCCCTCCTTCCTTCCTTCCTTCCTTCCTTCCTTCCTTCCTTCCTTCCTTCCCTCCTTCCTTCCTTCCTTCCTTCCTTCCTTCCTTCCTTCCTTCCTTCCCTCCTTCCTTCCTTCCTTCCTTCCTCTCTCTCTCTCCCTTTCTTTCTTTCTTTTTCTTTCTTTCTTGATAGAGTCTTGCTCTGTCACCCAGGCTAGAGTACAGTGGCATCATCATAGCTCACTGCAACCTCAAACTCTTGGGCTCAAGTGATCATCCCACCTCAGCCTCCTAGAGTGCTAGAATTATAGATGAGGGCCACTGTGTCTGGCCCATTTCTTTTTTTTTTTTTTAATTTTTTTTTTTTTAAGACAATCTCACTCTGTTCCCCAGGCTGGAGTGCAATGATGTGATCATAGCTCACTGCAGACTCAACCTCCTGGCCCCAAGTGATCCTCCTGCCTTAGCCTCCTGAGTAGCTGGGACTATAGGCACATACCACCATGCCCAGCTCATTTTTAAAAAAAATTTTTTTTTTTAGAGATGGGATCTTGCTATGTTGCCCAGGCTGGTTTCAAATTCCTGGGCTCATGTGATCCTCCCACCTTGGCCTCCCAAAGTGCTGGGATTATAGGCACAAGCCACTATACCCAGCCAGAATGTACTACATATATTAAATGAATAAATGAGAAAGGTGTTGAGAGATGGCCACTCAGAGATAGTAAGAGGAAATGAGATGAAAGTGCAGTCTGAGTGATGTTAGTGAGAATTTCCTAACACATTGGGCTAATCTTTGTTAACCACAAAACTGGGTTACCCAAAAACATGTTTGTCTCCTCCTGAGGGACTCTAAAATACAGTAGATTTTCATTCCTTTGAAATGGGTTTCCTGGCTGTAAGACAAATCGAGACGATCTCTCAAATTCTCTACCAAAGTGACTGTTCTGCCTCCTGCTGCCTCTTATTTCTTGTTTGTGTCTTTACCCAGCCAGTCAAGACCCTTACCTATACCTAGGGCAAAGTTTTGTGTAAATAAGCCTTCATTTAGTCTTTCTCTGAGACTTGTTTCTTTAAATCCTAAAATAGGAAATTAACAGAAGAATTTCCTAAGTTTTTCTCCACTCTATTTACATATCAAAATGAGCACAATGCTGGAGTTTTTGTATGTTCCAAGAGGCAGAACCAAACCCCTCGTTGGTGTAATTTACTTAAATGACAGATTCTCCTGGGGAAACTGGGCTCTCTATAACTTGCTTCAAATAACTACTCCGATTCTCAATAGCTTCTTATGAAATTACCATGTAGAACCTAAATTGGTGCAGCTGAATTAAATAAATATCGGAGCTTAGCATTCTTAATCTCAAACCCTCAATTTAACCAACCATTTATTATAATCAAAAAGCAATCAATATGTTGATTGTGGTGACATGCAAAATGGAGATAGAATTATTAGTAATTACCCTATATTTGTGGCTCACTGTGATGGAGAAATAACTAGAAAGAAATTTTAAAGCACACTACAGTTAAAGGGCTGGTTGCTATGTTTTAGAGCAGCGTGCTATATTGATTGTAGTCTTTAAATAAATTGAATAACATAGTTGCTGTCAAACATATGAATTAGTCATGAAGCACAGTTTGGGAACACTAAAGCAGCCCCTGTTTATGAATATTCAGATGTGTTAATATATAAATGACTGACCCAACACTAACTGATTCTTCCATGAAGAAAACGTCTCGGAAACAAAATGGAAATCTATTAGACAAACTCACTCACTTGAGTCACTGGCTTGAAGCATAATAAGTCTGAGAGATGGGGAATGAAGGCTGACCCCAAGTCAGAGAGGCACCAGGCCAAGGAAGGAGGCACTGGAAACCTTCTTGGACAGGGAACATCTGGTGATGCCAGCGTCTTTTCTGCAGGCTCCAGAGACCTTGGAGTTTCTGTGATCAATTTCTGGTGTGGCCTTCAGATCCCTTCCTATCAAAATTTTGAACTGTATAGCAACACACCTTTGGTTTGCTTTTTCAGTCCTATTTATGAAAGGATGAAAGGAAATTCCAGAGCATTCCATTTTTGAGAAAATCCTGACAGTTTCTTTTCCCTAAATAAGTCTTCGCAGTGGCCTGCAAGCTGTATGTTTTAGTATTTATGACGCCTCATTAGGAACACAATTCTTACTTCCTGAAAACTCTGGATATCACTGTGTCTTAGGATGATATATTTTAGTAAACAATAAAATAGAGAATGTGCCTAAGGCCCGCAGATTGCATAGACAGAGTCTCGCAGGAAGGCAATGACAAGCTGACCCAGTTTGCTTGGGACTCACAGAGCTGCCAGGACATGGGACCTTCAGGTTTAAAACATAGGACAGTTTCAGGTAAACTAGGGTAGGTTGCTCATGCTATCAATCAGCCCAGCTTGATCAGAGGAATCTCCTAGAATGTGGGACTTTCAGTGGTAAAACCAGGAAAACGCTGAGTAAGCCAGGAGGGTTCGTCACCCTATCCACACTACAAAATGAGATGAACAGGTTTGGGGGAATCTACTCACGCTGGTCAAGCTTCTCCAAGACTAATATAGAAAACTGAAAGCCAATCTATTAATTCACAGAAGAGTATAAATTTTCCTGTGATCAGAACTTTATGTACGCCATCTAGGGTAGCCTGTTCCATTGTCAATACAGCTAACTTTTCAAACAGAATCTTCCAAATGTATGTCATATCAGAGCCAAGGGAGGAAAATTCTGGAGTATTAATTCCCAAACATCATTGAATACCAGAATGGCCACAGAAGCTTTATAAGAATATGGATCCTTGGGCCCCACTCTTAGAAATTCATTTAGTAGGGGCTGGAATGGGGCTTTGGAACTGTATTTTTATAAGCTGCCCCAGAGGACGACAGTATAGGATTGGGGAACTCTTTCACCCAGGTCAAGGTGGAACCCAAGGAGTAATCCCTGCCACCTCTGGGATGACCATGATTTTCACATCCCACATGTTGCACTGAGCTTACTGACTCTCAGGATCTGGTATCAGACACCCTTGGTTCTCTCCCAACTTTGACACTTACAAACTGAAAACTTAAGCAGGTCACTTACACTCCCTGACCATCGGTTTCCTCATCTGTTGAACTGAACCTTATCTATCGTCAGAGAACCTCTTTCATAGAATTGTTATAGAATTAAGTGACACAATGCATGTGACATGTTTAAAAGCCTGAGAGCCATGAAGTTCAGTGAATATTAGCTAAAATTGTGGTTTAATGTTTCTCCTCAAATGGTGATGAATAAAATGTCATATTCTTACTCTTAGCTGGCTCTTCCTTTCACTAAATGCTCTGAAGATCATATCTTTCTATTAATACTCTCTTTCTTCAAACTGGGGGCCTCCCACTATTAGGTTTCAGATTAATATATTTGACTACATTGATGTGTGATTGTGCCACAGTCTCGGATCTATTGGTGTAATCATGTTTCTGAAGACAGGACCCAAGACGCCCCAGTTCAACCTGGGTGCTGTCAGATCTTCAGCCATCTGCATCCAGCCAATCTATTAGGGACCACCGTGGATAGCACGAGGCCATTCCATCCTGGCAAGGTGATCACAAGTTGGATGATTAAGAAAAGTAAGTTCTGAAATACAGGGCACATGTGAGAATGCCCTTTTTTACAATGTCTATTTAATTCTCTCCTGTTCACTGTTCAAATAGGTGGGAATTAGATAAATTACATGTATTTGGGTTGGTTTCAGCTAGATTAAGTTTCATTTCCTCATTTTCTAGTTCTGGGAAGGATGCTTACTCCTACCCCCATGTACTGGGTAGAGTTTCCACGTGGAAGTCTTCCCTGCATTGGTTATGCTAGTGTGGCTGCAGTTGGCTAGTTGTTTACCAAGTTATTTCCTTTTTCCTCCTCAGTCTTCCTCACAGTTATATATGGACATATGACTGAGTTGTGGCCCCAGTGGAATCAGGCAGGAGTATTGTGAGTTATTTACGGGCTGGTCTAAGAAAACCTCCTGTGCAGACCTCAAAATTCCCTCTTCCCTTGCCTGCTGTTCTAATGCAATGGATTCAGAGAAGCCCCTAGATTGGAAGAGCCTTGGCTCCTGGGTTACTGCTCAGACAAGAGCTGCTCAGGAGACCTACTCGACTAGCAACAGCGGCGTTGGACCCTTGCATTGATGAAAACCAACCTCTAATCAAGATCAGTCACTGTGATATAAAATTTTTTTTGTTTCATCAATTAGCTTATCCTGACTTTCCAAGTAAGAAGGAGTGACTTCAGATATCCATGACAAACATCTGGCAAGTAGCATGTTTGGCCTCTGACATTCTTTTTTATTTTTTAATAAAATGTGCTTTTAAAAATAAAGTTACACAAGTATTTATTCTACAAAAATTAAAAACAAAGAAGAAAGTTAAAATAAGCTATAATTATACCATATATTCTTCTGGATGTATTATTATATACAGTACATTTTCCCTATATAAGTTATCTAATCCATCTTTAGTATTTTATAACTTTTTTCATTATTTAACATTTAATGTAAACACTTTTTAATCTATATCATCATTTTTAATGGCTGTACCATCATCTGTCTAATGCTCTGTTATTGAACATTAAGATTTTTCTCATTTTTTCACATAAAACAGATCTTGCTATGAATATCCCTGTACACTAGTCTTTGCTCCCATGTTTATTTTCTTAAGATAAATTCGTTGTGGTAGAATTGTTAATTTAACATTTTATTCTTATAACTAGTGCAGGGTTGCCTGGTTTTATTGGCCTTAAACAAAACCACAGCCATACTTCAATTTCGTAGATTTTAAGTGGGACCGAGGGAGGGTTTGCCAACTTTTATCATTATATCAGAGGCAACTGAAGAAGAAAACGTTGGGTCTCATAATTTAGAATTACAATCTCTCACCATAAAAACATTTGTTCAAAAGTTTATTACAACTGAAATTCCTTAATAGTGAGATGTAAGGCTGTCCTGGGGTAGACAGGCACATTGAATTCTTCCCCACTTTCCTGTGTCTGAGGTCTGCGAGGCAGGATGTGGTTAAAAGCTGAGATACAGATTAATCTAAGTGCTGCATTTAACATTCTGTAGAAATCGTTCTGGTAAAGAGGCTTTTTATTTTCAAATTTGCATGAGTAATTATTCGAGTTTTTAAAAAAACTCCCTTAAAATTTTATTATTTCAACTAATGAACACCAGAGTTAGATGAAAATATGAGGGATAAGGTATGATTTTATTAACTTAGGATAAACTCATAGAACGTATAATGCAAGTCTTGCCATTTGAAGGTTTTAAAATCTTAGTCGACTGGTGGATTTCATAAATTAGTTATTTTGGGGCAAACAAGGCAGTCGTATACATTTTTTAATTTCAAAAATGGCTCTGCTGTCATGGTAGCAGCTCTCTGGTCTCACTGACTTTGTGCAATCATGCGAGCCACACACACTTGGAAAAACTCTTATCTTCCATCTGCAATATATGTTGTATTGAGTGCGATTAGACCAGCCCAACCCGCTGATGACCGTGTGTGCCATTGTCAAACGATCCTCTTTGGATCGTGTGTAACCTTGCGATTAATGCCCCTCAACAGCTGGCTTCAAAGATGAACAGTGCAAATGGTTGAAGGCCCAGATAACACAGGTTGTGTGCTCAATTGTTGGCATATGCGAGAGATATTTTTGGAAATGTAGTGGTTAAGAACATGCTGCTCTAAACATTTTTTATCAGGATTACACACAAATATTTTCAAAATATTTCATATGGTAACACTTGATTTTGGTTGAAGCCATTTGGATGGATGGATAGAGTCCGACAGAGGGACAGATGGTTTAAGTGCTTCACGGAGCCCAGTTTCACAAGGTGCTGTTACTATCAAAAGGGTAACAAAATGACTGAATCATTTGCTTGATAAAGTTGCATCCCCTCCACGTCAGTCTTCCCTTCTAGTTGCACAATTGCCAAAGCACATTGTGAACAGATAATTATGCCTCATCGGTTTCTTCTCTAGGTGGTGTCTCAGTGGCCACATGGAAATGTCACCCTTGGTAGGAAAGATATATAATTTGTTTGTTCATTTAGAATAGCAACCTGCTTTCCAGCAACTGAAAGCTGAATAGATTTATTTATATATCTTTGGAGTATGAAGTATTGAAAAGAACTTAATCTGCAAGTAGAGGCTGTGGTTTTTATTTTGGACTTTGCCCAATGAAAAAGAAGTAATTGTTTCAAAGTTGATTTACTTCTTGGATCTTGACAATAGAAATAAGTAGTTTTCCCCTGAAATTTGTAGCTATGTTCATGACACTTTGCTGCTGCTTCTTGAAAAGATGTTCTAATGGTCCGGAGGGTCTTCATAATTGGTATCATGTATCTTAAAATGGAATCACACCTAAATCCTTCCAGATCAATGAGCATCTCTCTTAGAATCTTCTTTGATGCACCTGGCACTGAGTTGGCATTCAATGTTGGCTCTTTTCTCCTGGTAAGAAGATGATACCTCTCTCATAAACCATCTGTGCTTTGTAAGCTTGGAGTTGTAAGACAAGGCTTAGCTGGCAATAGAACTTTTCAGAATGGGGATGGCAGGAACCCCCAGGGACAGATCCACAGCCCATACCCCCATGTTTGACAGTGTGATTCTAGCATGTGTTTTTTTTTCTTTTAGTTAGATTTTATGACCAATTTTCTAAAACTAGTGCTTTGCCCTTTGCAGAAAACAATATGTTTACTGATTAATTTATAATTTTACACTTACCACTCTGAATTCTCCTGCAATTTTAGTAGCTACGTTCAGCCATTAGATGTGTGATATCGGAAAAGTCACTTCACCACTCTGGGCCTAGTTTCTAGTATTAAATAAGAAGGTAACTGGTTGAGCTCTAGAACCCTTCAAGCCCCACATTCTACAGCTATAATAACATCTAAATTCATTCATTTATTCAAGAAATACATATCGAGCCCATACTATTTGGCAGGCTTTGCATTGGGTGTTAGTGATGCTGCAAACAACTTCAGGTCTAGCTCCTCACCCTCTAATAGCTTCTGTCTCAGGCAGGGAATATGAGAATAAGGGCTGGGATGCCTGGAGCAGGTGAAGTTTGACAAAGCTCCCTGGTGATCCTGCTACTCACTCCTTCTAGCAGTTGAGAACTTGATATCCACTCAGAAGAGGTCAGTCACAACTGGCCATTAGGAAACATTTTCCCCCTATAGACTGGCTAGGTGAAATCATGTCAAGGTCATACCACTCTGTGTAGCCACAGTTTTGCCACTGCACTGCACAGTGCATATATAAAGTATTATTTTAGCCAATACTGGGTCCCCGGTCTTTCAGAGGCACAGAATTTCATTCGCATTAATGCATTAGTTACACACTCTGTGAGTGACTCTTCTGTGGTGTCAGGGAATAAATACAGGGACTGTCAGAGGAAGGGCTGATTAGAGTGGAACGTCCTTTGGCGTGGGCCCCTCTTCACACCATACCCTGTGGTTGCATGGGGGAAGGGAGAGTTGAACATGACAACTGTCAGCTGTGGGGGTGCAGCTGCTACACACGTCTGTCACCATTCTTGGGGTGAGGGCTCTGAGGCACTTTGGGGCTTGTGACTCTTTTTTCATTTGTCACCAATCTCTATCTAAGATCCAGGATAGCCCCCTATGTACGCACATGCACATACGCGCATACACTCATACACATACCCGTATAATGATGGTTGCGCATTACCACTTTCCTGTCCTCATCATCAACTCATTTATCAGTCCATTGATTCTTGGATTCGTTCACTGATTCATTTATTCACCCATTCGTTCACTTGTTCATTGCTATGTAGGTCAGCATTGAAAAGATTTATATTACACACAATAGTGACTCAATCCTAGGACAAAATGCTTTGGACAGCCACCAGTATTCTCTCTCTACACCACCTCCTTTTCAGTGTCTATCCACTTTAGATCTCTTGTAGAGCTGGTCCCTTTTCCTCCCATGCTCCTTTCCTGCCAGCCTCCACTTTGATGCCTCTGATGGGCTGTGCTCTAGGGGACTGCTCACAGGTTTAGGAGGTCAGGGCTGGCTGTCTGGAAAGACCTCTATGGGTTGGTGATAGGTACAAGGTGGCATCAGGAAGCAAAAAGTTGATTAAAGATCAGGGGCTGATAATACTATAAATATTTAAAATCTCAACCCAGAGAGTTTCCAAAAATTCCCTGTACCTCTCTAATAATAGCTCTGTGGTACCACCTGTGAGATTACTCCACACCTGGAAGGGGAATGTTCTAGAGCCCAGAGACTCCAGCGTGCCTGGTACTGTGCTCACTCTGGGACAGCAGAAGCAATGAAGGATCCCACAGCTTACTGATGATGGTTAGCTCACTGTCTCCTTTGTCCAGTCTGGAATCTGATTTCTTCATCTTCCCCTTCCCACAGAACAGTCTTTCCACTCCAGCTCGGCTGCAGCCAACCTTCACAGAGGTCGTTAAGCAGCACCTACTTGTTCCTGAATTCTCAGTCTGCTTTCACATGCCCATTTCTTGTATCTGGGCTTCTATCTTGAGCCTATTCCCAATAACCTGGTGGTGTCCCCATCTCCTCCTAGAACAGAAGCCTCCCTTTGCCTTGCTGGTCCAGCTCCCAGGGACCAGACTCACAAATACCTCCACGGTTCAGAGTCCTGGCTGATGTCCTGAATCGCTAAGGGTGATCCACCTTGAATGCCCCAGTCCTGTGTGTCACACACCTGTGTGTCACATACCTGTGTGTCACATACCTCTTTTCCTCCTCAACTGCTTGCTCAGATCTTCTCCAGTTGCATTTGCCCCGTGTTGTGCACGAAACCAGAATTAACTGCGGCTGCATAGCTCCTTTTCCCTCCCTTGTGTTCTACCCCTAGGGGCAGAGATATTTCCAAGTCCTAGTGCCCCCTCACCTGCCACCCATTTGCAAGTATCGCTAGGCCTGGCCGAGTCCCACGGAGTGACACAGGCAACAGTCATGTGTGAATTCAAAGTTATGGCATTTGCTGTTCTGTAGATTCATGTCACAGAAACAGGAGCCAAAGCTTGAATGAGCAGAGAAAGGAAAAGACAAAATGCTGTCTAGTTTGACTATTTCCCAATTTCACATTCTGGAACATGACTCTTAAAGTATCCCTCGGGCATATGCTGCACAGCTTCCCTTTATGCCAAATCCCCTTATAATGTGATTATTTGGCATTATTTTCTCTAAATCAGTTTGATGTGTTTTCAAAGGACCTACTTAGTAGCAGGATATCACAGTGAAAAGAACACAGGGCTGTGTCCTGGTCCAGTTTCCCTGGAATGTAGTAGTTACTTAAACCATGCAAAGCACTATATGTATACGTACAAAGTTGCTTGCTTTGACATTTATCTTAAGTTGTTTGTAAAACTTCCTGAAAAATTATCTTTATGCTATCATTTTATTACAAACCACTTTGTAAAATAGGTTGAAAATTTTTATTGGTTCCATTTTACGGATGAGAAAACTGAAGTCAAGAAAAGGCAAATATGGGATTTTACCCAAGATATTGCTGATAAGCAGTAGAATAAGGGCGAGAAGCCAGTTCTGCTTGCCCAGACCAGGCCTCTTTTGTTCTCTTCCCTTGGGTCGTCTCTGTAACCAGCTCTAACCCTACTTGTCCCATCTCCTCAGTGCTGGGGCAGAGCTGAAGCGAGCTCTTGGGTGCCAGCAGCAGAGCGAGGAACTGAGCACCAGTGGATGGCCAGGCTGTGCCGAGCAGTAGGCTAAAGCTGAATTGCAGAGTGGGAGCAGAGTTCAGGGAGCAAGCTGGAATTCAATCACCAAAAGAAAAAGAAATTCCGAGTGGGCTAATATGAATGACAGGCATAAACTGTATAAGCAGATCAGGATCAAACCAATTGCAATTGGCCCACTATAATAGACAGGCTCAGGCATAAAGTGGTCTGGATTGACTTTCTGGGGAGGGGTCAGTTGCACCCCTTTGAAGGCTCAGGCCTAACTCTGAAGATGTGCCTTACTTGTCTCAAAGGCCTTTTGCTCGGTCAGTTTGCATGCACACATCAACACAGGGTTTTCGAGGATTTCCTATGAACCATGAGATACGTTAGACGCTAGCGATGCAGTTATGAATAAGCACATCTGTGGCTCCTGTTCTCCTGAAGCATGCAGTCTAGTGCAAGGTTTTCCACCTGGGAACTATTGACATTTTGTTTTGGGGACTGTCCTGAGCATTGGAGGATGTTTAAGATATCTGTCCTCTACCCACTAGATACTGGTTCCATCTCTCCAGTTGTGACAACAAAAAACATCTCCAGACATTGCCAAATGTCCCTGGAGTATGGGGAGGAAGGGACAGATCACCCAGGGTTGAGAACCACTGGTCTACTGTTAATAATGATTAGCAATCACTGAACACTAACTAAGAGCCAGGCAGAGTTCGGCAGAACCAACCAAGAAGTTAATGATGGAAACTCTTAGCAGGCCCCGCTTGAACAGTTCATCAGATTCTCCAAGGCTCTCCATTTCCTCTGTAACCCACAACAACCAATTCTAAAGGCACACGGACCATTTGCAGCCAAGGACTCTGGTTTGCCTGTGTGCTTCTGCTCAACGTGTCGAGTCACGTGCTTACAAAAAGAAATTTTGTTTGTTCCTAAACCTGTTTGTGCCTATTGTACTTGTCATAATTGTGTAACTGAATTAAAGAGTACACAACCTGGTTAAATATGAGTGTGAAGAGTTGTTCCTAAGAAAATTGAGTGGAGCACTTTTGAAAGATGTGATGAAAAAAACTTTCTATTCAATTAAATACGAATCAGAACAACTATAAAAAGGCAGAAAAAATATATAACGATTTAGAAGATATCAGTTCTTGCTACACTTTAAGGAATCCCAAGCTGAAAATTGTTGCCAATGCATTATGAATCTGGATTAGGTATAAGATAAAAAGATGGAAAGTACAATTAGCAGATCATTCTCGAAGAAAAGGCCTGTGCCCTACATAAAGATGTATAAGTAAATGCATATTTGTATGTTTTAAGTTAAAAGAAAATGTTTAACATATGTATGGTATTTAATGATTCTCTATTTTTAATTTATCAACAAACTGCCTATCTCAATTGCTTCAGATGAGTAGGATTCTCTTATATAATCCTTGTTTTTGAGAGGAAAAATTGAAAGAGAGGAAACTTACCAGGCACTTACTGAAAATGGTATAGGCCCGAGGCTGTTTGAAGGACTGAACCCGAAACGTGGTGTCAGACCAAACTATACAATTGACATCCACGATATGGATGACAGGATTAATAAAAAAGAATTGAAGAGATTCCGATGTGCCCTGTTTTCTCAATTTGGCCACGTGGTAGATATTGTGGCTTTAAAGACCATAAAGATGAGGGGCAAGTTTTCGTTGTATTTAAAAACCAGGCTCAGCCACGAATGCCTTGAGACGATCACAAGAATTTCCATTTTCTGGTAAACCAGTGCAATCCAGTATGAAAAACAGATTCTGATATAATCAAAATGTGTGGCACTTTTGTTAACAAAGAAAAGAAAGAAGAAAAGAAGAAAGTGAAAACTGTGGAACAGACTGCAACAACCACAAACAAAAAGGCTGTTCAAGCTGGGTGCAGCAACTCCCTCCTGTGAGCACAGCACTTTGGGAGAATGAGGTGGGAGGATCACTTGAAGCCAGGAGCAACCAGCCTGGGCAACAAAGCAAGACCCTGTCTCTACAAAAAATGGAAAAAAATAGCTGTGAGTGGAAGCATGTACCTGTAGTCACAGCTACTTGGGAGGTTGAGGCAGGAGGATCTCTTGAGCCCAGGAGGCTGCAGTGAGCTGTAATTGTGCCACTGCACTTCAGCCTGGGGGACAGAGCCAGACCCTTACTCTTGAAAACAAAAAAAAAGGCCTGGTCAGGGAACACCAAATTCAGTTAGTACCCGAGGAAATTCAACACCAAATCTTCAGGTTCCTGATTATCCTCCACATTATATTTTATTCTTTATTAGTTTATCAGCAGAGACTAATGAGATGATGTTATCCATGCTGTTTAATCAGTTCCCTGGTTTCAAGGAAGTATGTTTGGTACCTGGGAGACATGGCATTGCTTTCGCTGAATTTGAAAATGACAGGTAGGCTGGAGTTGCCAGGGAAGCTTTACAAGGATTTAAGATCGCTTTGTCCCATGCCATGAAGATCGCCTGTACCAAGAAATAACATTTGGTTTAGTCATCTTTAAAGGCTTGGTATTATTTATAGTGTTTGTTTTGATAACATTTGGTCAGGTCATTCTAATAATTAGGGGTGGGGAAAGTGAAAGTGAAAAAAAAAATAGAGAGGTAGTTTAACTAGGTAACACTTCCCGACACGGCGAGCCAGGAATGACGTTTGGGTGTGCCTGGCCAGGGTTCAACCTCTTCACCATGCCGTGATGCACAGAGAACACCCCCCCCACCCCCCGCCGCAATGATGCTCTTGATTACATAAAATTAAGGATTTCTGTTCAATCACAGACATCATGGGCAAAGTCACTAGACGGTAAATGGTAGATATCTGCAATATCTAAAACCAACAGGGGTTCAATATCTAAAATAAACAAACAATTCCTAAAACCAAAAAGAAAAAGAAAGCAATCCAAACACAAAAATGGACCAAGTATGTAACAGGCAATTGGCAGAAAAGGAATCCCTCAAGACTAATAAGCATAAGAAATGATCAATAATTTTAGTAATCAGAGAAAAGGAATTTAAGATGACAAAGAGATATCACTCTTTGCCCCTTGGGTGGGCATGAATTAGCTGGATAATGCCATGAATAGGCAGAGATGCAAAGATGTAGGAAGGCCATGCACTGCTGGAGAGAATTCAGATGGGAGCAGCCACTCCAGGGGCAATCGGGCCCTGCCCTGTGACCCAGCAATTTCCCTCCTGGGTGTACCTCCCCAAGAAATCTTTACACAACTTTATCAGGGTACATGTACAGCGATGTTTGGTATGGCATTATAAGTTAGCATGGGTCTTTTAAGAAATAGATGGCAAGATATAGATTAAACCAATTGAATGTACAAACATTTTATTAGGGGGAATACCTGTGAGAGAAAATGGGAGGGATGGGAGAACTCATATCACAGTGAAAGTCTGACCCCCTGTGAAGGAGACAGGGAAGGAAGGCTGGTGGAAGCTGAAGAAAGTTCTTTGAATCCACTAGGAAGTGATCAAGCCAAAATAAGCCATGAGAGCAACCTGTGTCTCCCAGGGGTGGGTGGCCTGCCTTAGTGTCCCTGCTGCACTCAGTAACTGGCTAGGAGCAGCCTGTGGAAAGTGTGGCCTCAGGTGAAACCCACAGATGGATTTCAGAGCACAGAGCTGGGCCTTTTGTCAATTACACTCCTTGTGGTTGGAGATCTGTGAGGCACATTCTTGTGGGTGCCACATATTATTTCGAGTAACAGGGAGAAGAAGGCAACCTGTACGGCAATCACAGGGATTGTGGATAGGTAACGTGTAGTAGACACACACCAGTGAGCAGTCAGAAGCAAAGAATTAGATGTTCGCTGAGAGCATGGATGGGTTTTAAAAACAGAAGGTAGAGTGAAAAAAGAAACAGAACGAGATATCCAATACAATATTATGAATATTTTCTAAATGTAAGACACATATATACAGACATACAGGACGGTAACACACAATACGCAAGTGTGTACGTGTAAACCCAAACCACTCATTATGCCCATTAGAATGGTGGTTAGGGTGGAATATGGGAGTAAAAATGACCAAATAAAGGAATATATGAATAAAGCATTACATGTGATCACCACGGATAAAGTGTCTTGAACTGTGTATGAGTAACTCAATCTCCTGACTGAGGATCTAAATAAACAAATCAACACGATGCCCCCTCCTGCCTCCTGCAAAGTCCTGAACACAGAAGCAGCCTCTTTGGAATTCTTTAACAGCAGCAACTATAAAAGCAGTCTTCTGTCATAAAAACAGCATCTGCACAGGAGATGTCTACCCTACCCCTGGCCCTATCAGTGCCTCACTCTGCAGCAAATGCAGACCCAGCAACAGTGGCACACAATACCTAGCCAGGAACTGCCTCAGGCCACCTACCTGCCTTCCCCGCGCCCCACCCCCATCTCTCCCCCCGCCCCCCTTCTGGCCAACTTCTGGTTTCTCCATTTCTGGCCTGGTCCCCTGGCTCTTTTGTTTGTTTTTGTAATGGCTTTATTGAAATCTACTTCACCTATCATACAATTCACCCATTTAAAGTGTACGTTCAATGGCTTTCAGTATAGTTGCAGAGTTGCACAACCAGAGCCACCGTCAGTTCTAGAATAGATTCATTACGCCCAAAAGAAACACTACACTCCTTATCCATTAACTCCCAATCTCTCCATCCCTCCCCTGGCCCCAGCTCTAGGCAATCACTAATCTACTTTCTGTCTCCACAGATTTGACTATCCTGGACCTTTCATAGAAACGGAATTATACAACGTGTGGTTCTTTATGACTGGCTTCTTTCATGCAGCCTTATGTTTTCAAGATTCATCTATGTTGTAGAGTTAATCAGTACAGCATTTCTTTTTAGGGCTGAGTATTCTATTGTATGAGCACATTATATTTTGTTTATCCATTCTTCATTTGATGGATATTTGGGTTGTTTCCACTGTTAGGCGACTGAATAATGCCACTATGACATCTGTGTACATGTTTTTGTGTGGACATATGTTTTCATTTCTCTTGGGTGTATGCCTAGGAGTGGAATTGCTGAGTCACATGATAACTCTATGTTTAACCTTTTGGGAAACTGCCAGACTGTTTTCCAAAGCAGCTGAACTATTTTACATTCCCACCAGCAGTGTATGAGGTTTCCAATTTTTCCACATCCCTCCCTACACTTGTTATCATCTGTCTTTTTGATTATGGTCCCGTGGTTCTTGCTATTGGCTTCCAGCTCCACCTGGACTTGCTGACCTTAGCTGTCCTGCGCTCACCTGGCTTCCTGGATCTCAGGGCTCTTCAGGGCTTCCTATGAAGCATCCTCCACCACGCTGGCAGAATTAGTCCTCAGCTTCCTCCACCAGAAGAGGGTTGCAGGTAGTGGAGTTCTCAGATTCTACCCCTAAAATAAAAGAGTAGAAAAAGGGGAAAGTTGAATGTGACTGACACCTCAGCCCTTGTGATGGTTACTTTTATATCTCAAATTGACTAGGCTAAGGAATGCCCACTTAGCTGGTAAAACATTATTTCTGGGTCTGTCTGAGTGGTTGTTTCTAGAAGAGATTGGTATTTAAATCGATAGGCTGAATAAAAAAGGTCCACCCTCACCAACGTGGATGGGCAACATCCAATCCATTGAGGCCAAATAGAACAAAAAGGCAGAGAAGGGTTGAATCTGCTCTCTCTTATTGAGCTGGGACGTTCGTCTTCTCCTGCCCTCAGACACTGGAGCTCTTGGTTCTCAGCCCTTCAGACTTGGACTGAATTACATCACTGGCTTTTCTGTGCCTCCAGGTTGCAGACAACAGATCATGGGACTTCTTGACCTCCTGAATTGCATAAGCCAATTCCCATAATAAATCTATCTATATCTAATCTATCTATCTCCTCTTCGTTCTATTTTTATGAAGAACCCTGACTAATACAACACTTTTTCTTTTGCTCCAGTTGCTAGAATGACAAGTTGAGGGGTCCAGGAGGGGCTGACCTGGGAACAGAAACAATTCTGGAATTCCGACCTGAGAGTGGCAAAGATGACAGCACGACCAGGGCAATGACCAATTTAGAGGTGAATTCTCATTTCCTTAAGTCTTTTTATTTTCTGCAAGTGCAAAGAGAGAGGAGGGTCAGTTTTGGGCATGGTAATAATTAATAAATCACTGTTTTTACTGACAGTAATTTATAATTGATAATGTTAATTGTTTCTCTTATGAATGACTTCTCTTTTATGGCTGGTTTATTTAGAAACAACTCTTGGCAGTTGTACCATTTCTATGTGTTCCAGGATGAAGAGTCCTAGTTCAGAGTGAGACAGATTGGCCTATTGTTTTAGCATTTTTATTTCAATAGGTATGACTGGAAAACACATTCTCAATCTATTTAGCTTTATAGAGTTCAAGCATAAACTTTTAAAGCATGAAATCTCTTGAAGTGTAATTCACATACATTTAAATGCACGTGTTTTACTAATCAATGAATTATACATTTGTATAACTATTATCATAATCAAGATATAGAACATTTATATCACCCTTTTCTTCTGCCTTTTGCTGTCAACCCCTACCTACTTTCTAGCCCCAGTCAAACAATAATCTACTTTTTGTTACTAGATTAGTTTTGTCATTTTAAGAACTTAATATAAATGGAACCAGACTGTTTTTGAGATTCATCCATTTTGTTGCATGTATCAATAGTTTCTCTCCTTTTACTATTCAATAATATTTCATCATATAGTTATATCCCAATAATAAGGTAAAGTTTACCCCAGAAATGAAAGGTTAGTTTAACATTGAAAATCAATAAATATAATTCACCATATGACCAGAATACATATGCTGGATTATTATATGATCATCTCAATATATGTAGAAAGGGTGCTTGACAAAATTCAACACCCATTAATGATAAATACTCTCAGCAAACTAGTAATAGACGGGAATGTCCTCAATGTGATGAAGGGCTTCTGTAGGAAACATGATACTTAATGGTTGCATCAGTTATCTATTACTGAGTAACAAATTACCCCCAAATTTGGCAACTTAACAATAAACACTTATCATCTCACAATTTCTGGGGATTAGAGATTTGAGAGCCACTTACTTGGGTGGGTCTGGCTGACGTTCTCCCATGAAGTTGCAGTCATATGTCGACTGGGGCTATGGTCATCTGAAGGCCTGAGTGGGGCTAGAGGATTTACTTCCAAGATTGCTCATTCATATAGCTTTTGGCAGAAGGCCTCTGGTCCTTAATTGCTATTTGTAGGAAACCTCCAGTACTCACCAGGTGGATCTCTTCATAAGGTTTCTTGGGTGTCCTCACAGCTTGGCACATGGCTTCCCCCAGAGTGAGTGATCCAAAAGAAAAAGAAAGCAAAGAGGAAGCCACAATGCCTTTACAATCTAGTCTTTAGAAGTCACATACCCTTACTTCCACCAGAGGCTATTTATTAGAAGCAAGTCACTAACTATAGCCCACATTCAAGGGGAGGGAAATTAAGCTCTATTCTTTGAAGGGAGAAATATCAAAGAAATTATGGATATATTTTAATACTACCACAATGGTAAAAGATGGAATGCTTTCCCCAGGAAGATCAGGGAAAAGAAAGGATAAACACTCTGAACACTTTTATTCAACATTGTTCTGGAGGTCCTAGCCATTGCGATACAGCAAGAAAAAGAAAAAGACATATGGATCAGAAAGGCAGATGTGAAACTATCTTTATTTGGAGATATCTATCTTTACTTGGTCCACTGATTCAAATGCCAATCTCTTCCAGAAACACCCTCATAGTCATACCCAGGAATAATGCTTTACCAGCTATCTGGGTATTCCTTAACCCAGTCAAGTTGACACCTAAAATTAACCATCACAAAAATATAGGAGAAAATCTTTGAAAACTGGGAGTAAGCAAAAATTACATATGCTACAAAAAGCACCAACCATAAAACAAAAGAACTAATGCATTGGACTTCATGAAAATTAAAATTTCTGTTGTTCAAGTGTAACTTTAACCAACAGAATGACAGAGATCAGAGTAGAGAAGGTTGTGTGTACATACATATATACATACATATGCACATACAAACACATATTAAGATTCTCATTTATAGAACTAAAAGTAGACCTACAATTCGATCCAGCAATTCCACTGCTGGGTGTCTACCCAAAGGAAAAGAAGTCGTTTTATTAAAAAGACACCTGGGCCGGGCGAGGTGGCTCACGCCCGTAATCCTAGCACTCTGGGAGGCCGAGGTGGGCAGATTGTTTGAGCTCAGGAGTTCAAAACCAGCCTGAGCAAGAGCGAGACCCCGCCTCTACTAAAATTAGAAAGAAATTAATAGGCCAACTAAAAATATATAGAAAAAATTAGCCGGGCATGGTGGCGCATGCCTGTAGTCCCAGCTACTCGGGAGGCCGAGGCAGAAGGATCACTTGAGCCCAGGAGTTTGAGGTTGCTGTGAGCTAGGCTGACGCCACGGCACTCACTCTAGCCCAGGCAAAAGAGTGAGACTCTGTCTCAAAAAAAAAAAAAAAAAAAAAAGACACCTGCACTCAAATGTTTATCACAGCACAATTCACAATTACAAAGATATGGAATCAACCTAAGTGCCCAACTGTTGAGTGGATAAAGAAAATGTGGCATATATGTACCATGGAGTACTACTTAGCCATGAAAAGGAATGAAACAATGTCTTTTGTAGCAATTTGGATGGAACTGGAGACCTTTGTCCTAAGTGAAATATCTCAGAAATGGAAAAACAAACACATGTTCTCACTTAAAAGAGGGAGCTAAATGAGGGGCATATACAATCATAAAGGGGTATAATGGACATTGAAAACTAAGAAGGGGGCAGGGTGCAAAGGGGTGAGTGATAAAAATCTACCTATTGGGTACAATGTACACTATTCTGGTGATAGGTACATTAAAGCCCTGCCTTCAGCATTATACAATTCATTAAAAAGAATTCTCATTGATGAAGGGCACTGGCCAAGCAGTCATTAAATGAAAGTGACCAGGAGCAGAGGTAGTATGAGAGAGTGCTAGGATTCTTGGTGGACAGAGCATCCTGACTTAGTATCAAGGGAGCAAAGACATGGACCTCACCTCCTTCCCCCGAGCCTTGTGAGTCTGAAGGATGGTGTCCTGGGGGATCAAGGCGAGGAGGCAGATTTTAGTTAAGGCAGGTGGTGGAGGAAAATGCTCAGGGAAGTGGTTCGAGATATAAAGGGTGTGTTGATCACAGAGTATCTTTGTTCCAGCGGCCATAACAAGAATAGCATAGACTGGGTGGCTTTAAAAACAAACTTTTCTTTCTCACAGTTCTGGAGGCTGGGAAGCCCAAGATCAAGGTGCTGGTAGATTCAATGTCTCGGGAGAGGGCCCTCTTCCTGGTTCCTACTCAGCTGTCTTCTCCCTCACACGGTAGAAGGAGCAAGGGACCTCCCTGGGGTCTCTTCTCCAAGGGCACTAATCCCATTCATGAGGGCTCCACCCTTATGTTCTAATCACCTCCCAACAGCCCCACCTCCTAATACTATTACCTGGGGGATTAAGTCTCCAAACATGAATTTTAGGGGAACACAGACATTCAGTTTACAGCATAGAGTCTAATTTCTGGGGGTTTGGTGGAAAGATTGGGAGGAAAGTGAACCATGTTGGGAAGAAGCAGCCCTGAAGATAGAGGACTAGAGAGACCTAGAGAGACCATGGTCCCTAGAGGGACCATGACTGCAGGAAAACAAGACCTAGTCCTCTCAGTCTCCCAAGGCAGTCATCTTCAAACAGTTTTGCTTGATTACCCCTCCAAAAGAATTTGGAAAAACCCTCATACTTTTTAAAAAAATTGAAATATAACTTACATATATTGCACAAATCTTAAGGGTAAGGCTCAGTGAACTTGTATATATTTACACACTCGTGTCACCACCACCAAGATCAAGAGAAAGAATGTTTCCAGCACCTCAGTAGACTCTCCTTGTTGATACCTGCTCTCTCCCACCCTCAGGTAACCACTATTCTGACTTCTGTCACCACGTGTCACATTTTTAAGTTAAAGTTTTCTATTATAAGTATAAATAGTTACAAAGGATGTAATTCCTGCCATGTTATACATTGCACCTTGCTCTGCAGATTATCCTCTTTAGTTTATGGAAAGTCTGCCATATAACCTAAACAGTAAAGCCAGTCCTTGTTGTCAAACCAAGTAGCTTCATTTGTCAATTCACATAAACGTGTTCAGATGTCTCCTTGTGTTTGGTTTATCTTACTTTTGGATTCTAATTCTAAGACATGTAGATGCGTATGTAAGGCTCAGAGACTTCTCCGGAGTTTGTCACCTGGAAGAAACAAGTCACTGCCCTTTTCAATATTTTTATGACACTCTTTGACTTTACTCTCAGGGAATAGTCTCCTCGTTCCTCCTCACAGGAGAAAGTCACACCTTCTCAAATTGTCCCTTGTTGGGTGCCTTGGAAGTTGTTTTGTTTTGTTTTGTTTCAGAGATGGGGTCTCACTATGTCACCCAGGGTGGAGTGCAGTGGTGCAATCATAGCTCACTGCAGCCTTGAACTCCTAGGCTCAAGCAATCCTCCTGCCTCAGTCTTCTGAGTAGCTAGGACCACAGGCATGTGCCACCATGTCCAGCTGGCCCTGGAAGATTTTTATATCCGGGATGTGCATTTGGGATTTGGAAGAAGGATCACTGTGAAAAGGAGGTAGGAAAGGAGAACTGGCAGAGTGTGGCAGACCAAATTTAGGAAAGAGTACAAATGGAAATTGAAGATATATAGTCCATCAGCTTAAAATGATCTGTGCCCCTCACCCCTGGGAAGCCTATGTGTACCCCTAGGGCAGGTTTTCTCAACCTTGGAACTACTGACATTTGAATCAGATATTTCTTTGTTGTGAGGGCAGGACTGTGCAGGATATTTAGCAACATCCCTGACCTCTATTTACTAGAAGCCAGTAGCATCCTTCCATACAAGTTGTAACAACCAAAAATGTCTCCAGATAGTGCCAACTCTTCCCTGGGGGTGGGGGCATCTCCCTGGGTTGAGCAATACTAGGCTATTCCAGTTTGAGGACTGTTGCCCTAGAAGACAGCAGCTTCACAGAACTCCTCTGCAACCTAGGAAGGGGCCCACAGTTGCAGCATGGCCCCCAGTTTCCCTTCTCTTCTTAATCCAAAAAAGTGGCACCCGAACCTCATTTCCTAAAATGCTGCTGGCAGCAGGAGTGGGGAGACAGGAGGTGTGGGAGTATGGGCCAAGTAGTCCTTCTTGCAGGGGCGAGTAGAGGGGCAGGCAGTGGTCTTCACACTTGAGGAGAAAGTGGGCACCTTCTTTAACTGTGGTTTGGTAATTTCATCAGAGATATCCCAACAAGACCCCAAGAAATACTGAATAAGTCTTGTGGAGGGCTAGGGATCTTTTGACAACAGAGAAGAGCAAATGTCAAAAAATTCTTTTTTACTCTTGGAAGCTCATTTTTAAAAGCCCATTCAAGTGTAGTCTAGGGCAGTGCTACTCAATGTGGGTCCATGGCCTATTTGTTACCAGCTTCTGACAAGATAAGGACCTAGTGCCAAAATATCAATGAATACACTGCTTCCTTCAAGAGAAGATCTTGCTATAAAAAAAAAAATCAGCTGAAATTAGTGCTTAATGACTTTAGGGCATAGTGACATAGTTTATTTACATTCTGGGTCAAGCTCCTTAACTTTCACCCCAGCAGTCCACACCTGGAGTAGCTAGGATAAAAAAGCACTGAGGGTCTTTACAGGGTCTTGACATTGATTTGGGGAATTGCAACCTTTGTTTTAAAAAAATATAATGGACTGGGCACAGTGGCTCACGCCTGTAATCCTAGCACTCGGGGAGGCCAAGGCTGGAGGATTGCTTGAGATCAGGAGTTCAAAACCAGCCCGAGCAAGAGCGAGACCCTATCTATACTAAAAATAGAAAGAAATTCGCTGGACAACTAAAAATATATATAGAAAAAATTAGCCGGGCATGGTGGCGCATGCCTGTAGTCCCAGCTACTCGGGAGGCTGAGGCAGAAGGATTGCTTGAGTCCAGGAGTTTGAGGTTGCTGTGAGCTAGGCTGATGCTACGGCACTCTGGCCCGGGAACAGAGCGAGACTCTGTCTCAAAAAAAAAAACAAAAACCAAAAACATATAATGGAAAAGAAAAATATTAGGGTACATGCTACTTCAAAAGAGTAAGTATTATTTCATAAAACTTTTGTTTCAGAATATATATGCAAACATTCACTTATGTGTACTGGGTCATAATATAAAAATATATTTCTACCTGTGGATATTGGTCAGAAAAGTTTGAAAAGCACTGGTCTAGGGAAACATGGAAGTATAACTGTGCTGACTTAAGTCTGGGTTGTGGCCCACTATGATTCCCAAATCTTTTTCTGCTATCCATCAGCAGCAGATACTGCCAATGATTGATCCTCAGTCTACCCTGGAGTCCCCTGTAGATGGCACCTGTACACACCTGGTTCCAACATCTCACTGCCCAAGAGTATTCTCCGACTGAGACAGTGGGTTCAGCCTTCATGAAGAGCAGGCCAGAAGTGCTGGGAGTGACCTTTAATGGGGGTGGGAATTGGTGGGTAAAACTCTAGCTTCCTCACCCCTTTAAATACTTTACAATTCTAAAGTATTATGCACCATTTCTGAGAGGGTCCTCTGTGTGATTGACCCTTTGTTGTCCAGAGTGGTAACCTCTCATTAATGAACCCTTTATTGGCTTCCTGCCCTCTCTGTCTCAGTTTCCCGCTCCCTTGCAGTGGGATCATCTTCCACATAAACTACTCTGTTCAAATCTTTGTGTTTGGAAGAACCAGACTGAGACAACTGGCTATGGGTCTCCATCTTGACTTTTATCGATCAGTTGTCAGGTACAAGGTACTATGCTAAGCATTTTACATACGTGATCTCATATCAACTCCACGACACAAACTAAGAAGAGGAAACTGAGGTTCAGATACATTAAATGACTCATCCTAGGTCAGATGGCCAATAAACAGGGAAATCTTCCATTTGAACTCAGGTCTGTTTTATCCCAATGCCCGCTATGCTATAACTGTGTTATTTTTTTTCCCTAACATACACTTCTCTGGTCCATAAAGTTATCATCTGTCTAACAATTTCTTCAAGTTAGTCTGTCTTGTTCTGTGGGCCAATCCTCAGCCTGTGCCGTTAATTCCACCCCATATCCCTCCCTGGAGCATTTCTGTATGACAGAGGCACCACTCCTGCCGGCTGCATTTCCTGGGCTCCTACAACAGTTTCTTCCTGGGTTCCTTCTGGCAATGAGAGGCGCCAGCAGGAAATTGGAGGGAGAAAGAGAGGAGTCAGGATGTTTCTCCCTCTCTCTGTGTCTCCAATTGCATCTCCAGCACAGCCACATCTTTGGCTGCACCTGCTCAGGCACGCTATGGTTCCACCTTCCCCCGTGCCTCTGGCCTCTGGGCTCCAGGAACACCAAGTCCCCCTTTTGTCTCTCCAGCTGAGGGGTGGTAGCAAGTTTCTGCTTTTGCAAATCTCTGGATTGCGTCACAGTCCTCTGTTCGGCCTCTCAGCTCTTTCATGATCTGCATAACCAATTCATGGATTAATTGCCTTTGTTTTAGTTCTTAGAATGGTTTCTGTTTTTTTGTTTGGAACTGACTGATACATTGTCTAATCCTATATTTCATAAAGAGGGGTGATCCTCTGCACTGATCACACGTAATGCAGGAGCATGTCATTGATCAGATGACATTCGGCTCAGAATCAGCCCCAAGATTCCTTGTCAATATTTGTCTCTAATTAACAGGATGTTGGTTTTTTTCTCAGTCTTATTTTCCTCTTGCAAGCGTGCCCGTGTTCTAGCCTGGGTTCCCTAGAAATAGAGCCTGCGGCAAGGATTAAGCGATGGTGTTGTGTCTGGGAGTATCTGGGAGGTGCAAAGCCACGGCAGCAAGAAGGAGGGAAAAGGGAAGTTAAACAGGGAAGATGGGAAGCCACGCGACGTGCTACAGGCCTGTGCTGGCCATTGCTTCATGATACAGCCACAGGTGACAGCTGGCCACTCAGCAGGTACGCCTGCTCCACTACACCGGACATCTCAGGACAGGCCGCGTGAGGAAACTGCCTCAGAGTCATCCATGCAGGGAATTTAACTACCTGCACCCCCAGTGTTTTCCCTCCCCAGTCTCCCATGTCTCCCTTCATCAAAGTTTGCCTCGTGGAAAGTTAATATCTCCACTTTTCTGGCTTACACCCTTCAACTCCTTTAGACAGTGACTCAGGAAGCCAGATACCATGCTCTGCAGGCGGGCACATCCTCTGAGCACGGAAGAGGGAGGAGAAGCCGGACTCTGGCATGCAGCTGCCTGCGCAGAGCTGGTCACCCACGGTGGGGGCTGTGCATCTGAGAGGTGGGTTGGGTGGAAGAAATCTGAGGGGGCACATGTCATGGACTGAAATGTGTCCCCCCAAATTCATATGTTGAAGCCCTAACTCCTACTACCTCAGAATGTGGCTGTATTTGGGGATAGGGTGTTTAAAGGTGTGATTAAGTTAAAATGAGGCATTAGGGTGGGCCTTAATCCAACCTGTGTCCTTACAAGAAGAGGAGGAGGAAATCTGGGCACACAAAGAGATGCACTCACAGAGAAAAGGACCACGGGAAGAGGAACAAGAGGGAGGTCATCTGCAAGCCAAGGAGAGAGGCCTCAGAGGAAACAACCCTGCTGACACCTTGATCTTGGATGTCTAGCCTCCCAAACTGTGAGAAAATAAATTTCTGTTGTTTATGCCACCATGTCTGTGGTATTTTGTTACAGAAGCCTGAGGAAACTAATATAACACATAAGATGTTCTGATACAACCAGTTTCTAAAATTCCTTCTTTCTATGTAGAGAGGTTCTCCCAAAGGACAGGCTTGTTCTTACACAACTTTGACGACATAATTTTGGAGAGAAATCCACTTGGTGATGGAATGGGTTTATTTGTGTGTAAATGTAAATGCTGGGGTTTAATTTTTTCAAGAGTTTGGTGAGTGCGGAGAGCTGCTTTGCCATGTAGATGTGTGAAGTATCTATTACAGATTCTAGCACAGTAAGTGCAATATGTCCCTTTTTCTCTCAGATGGGGAGGCCAGGTAGAGCTAAGGTGGTCAGTATGGAGCTGGTACGGACCAGGAAGAACCTGCAGCTGTCGGTGAGTGAAGGCGTTAGAAGGTACGCTGTCATGTCCCAGAGAAAATGGTGAGGGTGAAAGCCAAGGAAGAACATCCCAGTGAGCCAGACAAGTGAGGGAGCCCCGAGGGACATTGCTCTGCCTTACAACATCAAGAAGAGTTAAGTACCTGAGGCAGAGGCGGGAGAAGGAACCAGAGGAGGTCAGAAGAGGTGAGCCGTTGGGCTGACTGCACGCTGAAGTCAGAGGGCTGGTGTCCAAGGCTGGGTTTCCTGGAACGTGTATGGCATAAACAGGCCTGATCCAACTAAAGGCCAGGGAGGGAAGTGATTTGTAAATGGATTAATAAGTGAATGACTGGTCTTGTATAATACTGTACTAATGATGTATTAGGAAGTATTACCTATGATCATCATATATACCCCGGGTTATTTCTCTCCAAGGAAGTGACTGCCATTGAACTAGATCCTGATTCATTCATTCAACAAACGTGCTGGGTCAAGCATATATAGAGAGAAACTGAGACAGACATGGGCTCTGCTGTCTCACCTTGCTATCTTTTACTTACCGTAAAACTCTGATTATTTTCCCCAAATGCATTTTGTTTCAATAATCTGGTCCACGTTTTTTTCTTTTATCCAATTTCACAGGTTGTTCCAAAAGTTAGTTTCTTCGTTTAGCACATTTTTACCGCAAATAAGATTGCTTAGTCTCATTTGTAATCAAGATTTCATTTAAATACTATTTTTTTGTTGTTTTATGATTCTTGGTTTACCCATTAACATCTTGATATAAAGAAAAGAGTCCAGGCTTTAAATTCAAGCAGACTGGGCCCAAATTCAGCTCTATCATTTATAAGCTGGGTCAGTTTTAATTTCTCTAAGCCTTAAGTTTCTTTATCTGTAAAATAGAGACAGTAACACGTACCTTGCAAGGTAGTTGGGAGCTATGAAATAATATGCATTTAATAGGTATTCAACAAACGCTTATAACATGGAATCATATTGTGTTTACATTTAGTTTGTGCCAAATAAATGAAAAAAATAAGAAAAAACTAGTTAAATGGCATACTGTTGTTATTCCTGAAATATTTCTCCATAATGATGTTAAAAGAAATTAAACTTTTTGAAAAAGCCTTAGGAAAGTGCCACATTGAAAGTAGATGTACAGCCTCCCAAAAAGTCCAATGCAGCCAATTTTCCTTCAGTATTGGGTGTTTCTTTAGTTGAACACCAGATGAAGGAATTGGCTTGTATTTACAGACCATGCTGTACCAAAAAAAAAAAAAATGTGTATCTTTAAACACCAGAGTTACACTCAATGCAGCAAGATGTTCACACTATGAGAAGCCAACCAAGAGTACAGGAGATTCAAGTTTCCTATCTCAAGCTCTACCTGGAGTACATTCATTGAGTAGAATGGAGAGCAGAGTCACTGGCATCCCTTAAGGCGTGCATTCTTTTTTCGGGATAATTTATACAGCCATAAAGTAATTCTAGTTCTGCTGATACTTGCCTTTGGAGGTGCTAATGATCCTTCACCAAGAGAAGTCCTTGTTTATTCTTGCCCTATGCATCTCAACTCAAACCCAGTTCTCTAAGCCGGTTGCCCCCAGTTCTGTTGTGCTAAAATTGTCAAGTTAAGCTTTTCCAAATCTCCCTCCAGTTTTCACTCTAATACGGTACAACACAGAACTATTAAGCAATTATGTATTTTTTTTTTTTTTTTGAGACAGAGTGTTGCTCTGTCTCCCTGGCTGGAGTGCAGTGGTGTGATCATAGCTCACTGTAACCTTCAACTCCTGGGCTCAAGTCATCCTCCTTCCTCAATCTCCCAGGTAGCTGGGACTATAGGTGCATGCTACCATGCCTGGCTTATTTTTCTTATTTTTTTGTAGAGATGGTATCTTGCTATGTTGCCCAGGCTGATCTCAAACTCCTGTCCTCAAGCAATCCTCCCACCTCAGCCTCCCAAAGTGCTGGGATTACAGGCATGAGCCACTACACTTGGCTGCAATTGTATTTATGGTTGTTTTGCTCAACCTTTTTGGTCAGTCTTAGAGGAGTAAATCTTTTTTTTATAATTAGAATTAATAAGAGATAATAAAAAATCTTCACAGTAGATATTTTGAAATACATATTGAAATAAAGGAAATATAAGCTTTTAGGCCATATTTAATACACGTTAAATCTTCCTGTCTTACATATATTTTAGTCCAAGGTTAAACATAGTGTGAGGAATGGAATGTTTTGGTTCTCAGTGAGTTTTTCTGATACTGTATATTGTATAGTGGAGGTAGCGAAAGATACAGCACTTTTCATTTAATGACTTTTTTCTTTCTCTTGGCCTTTGTTAAAGAATGCCTTGCTGTTGAAGGAGGGTCTGGAACGAACAAAGCAAAGAAACCAGCATTGGTAAGAAACACTAAATACTAGTGAAATTTAAGCACACGTTTTTAAGTGTGCATTTTTAGTCTCAATACTCATCTGTAGGCCATGATTTTCAGAAGAAACTGAAATGTTTTCAGAGACGTCCACGTTTCCATGAACACTGGATAAAAGCCACGTAAAAATCCTTATATGATTTCACTTTATAATATTCTTCCACTTCCTGTTAAAAAAACCATGAAAGGCTAACTTCTGGACTGATTGTTTTCAGCAGCATATATCTTTCACTATCAACAAATACATAAGAAAAGTTGAACATAAATAAAATTCATGGAGTATTTCTCAATTTTTACTCATAATTCTCTTTTATTACCAAAGCAAATATCAGATGTTTGGCAATACCAAATTCCCAAAGCAAATACCAAATGCACACATGTTGGCTTAGTCTACTCAGGCTGCCATCACAAAATACCACAGACTGAGTGATCAAGACCCAGCAGGGTCAGTTTCTGGTGAGGGCTCTTTTCCCAGCTTATGAATGGTTGCCTTTTTGCTATGACCTCATAGCGTATCCTTGGTGCATGTACACAGACAAAGAGAGAGAGAACACCCACAAGACAGCAAGCTCCCTGATGTCTCCTTTAAAAAGGACACTAATCTTATTGGATCAGGGTCCCACCCTTATGACCTCATTTAACCATAATTACTTTCTTAGAGGCACCATCTCCAAATATAGCCATTCTGGGGGTTAGGGATTCAACAAATGAACTTGGGGAGAACACAAACATTCAGTCTATGACACATTTACCAAAGAAATATTGTGCTTTTCATCGTATTCTTCACAATATAAATAACATCACTTGTAGCTATGTGTTACATTGTATTGCAATAAACTAAGTAATGAGGAACTGCTTGTTGATTCCCCTTGATTTTACAACTTATTATAAAATGAATAAATTAATTCTATTAGATCTCACATTATTTTAATTTTGAACTGCAATGGCCTGATTTTAGTAATCTATCTTATGATACATGTTTTGTAATATATTTCTCAGTGGTTTTTAATATGTCTCAAAATAAGAATTAACATGCTTATTAGAATCGAAAGAGGGCCCAGATATGGTGGCTCATGCCTGTAATTCCAGCACTCTGGGAGGTCAAGGCGAGAAGATCGCTTGAGGTTAGGAGTTCGAAACTAGCCTAAGCTAGAGCGAGACCTTGTCTCCACTAAAGATAGAAAAAATTAGCTAGATGTGTTGGCATGTGCCTGTAGTCCAAGCTACTTGGAAGGCTGAGGCAGGGGGATCTCTTGAGTCCAGGAGTTCGAGGTTGCTGTGAGCTAGGCTGACGCCATGGCACTCTAGCCCCGGCAACAGAGTGAGACTCTGTCTCAAAAAAAAAAAAAAAAAGAATTGAAAAAAGGAAATCAGACTTTTTCTAAAAGAATCCAAGTCTGACTTGGCAGTTTGGTTTACAAAGAGGACAGGCTTTGCTAGTTAGGTTATGTGGCAGACATTTTCCACAAACTGAAAAGGCTAAATCTGCAAATCTAAGATTTTGACAAAAATATATTTAAATTGTGTGATAAGATATATGCATTTTATTTAAAAATACTGCATTGGCAAGAGAATATTGAAATTAAGACTATTTCCATCTTCCCTCCCTTTTCAGAGTATGTTGAGTTAAGCAAGTGTCTCTACATGGGGGGAAAAACAGTACAATTAATAGTCACTTGATAAATCTTGGCAAAGTCTTTTTGGTAATCTGCATCAAAATTGAAGTGGATTATAGTGAAGGAATATAAGGGCTTGGTAACATCTTTTTGCAAGTCAGGTGGCTTTTAATTCTTTGCTTTCAAGGAAACTGAAAGAAGATATTCAAAACATTCAGTGTATAGAATATTAAAAATGTTTGACAGAAGATCATAACATATTACTAAAAAGATCAAATAATTGAGCGATGGTTTAATAACACAACTGTTCCATTCCCATCTACTTACTGTATGAATATGGTTTTTCAAAGCTTACTTCTACACAAATAAAAATAAGAATAAAATTGATGTTAAACTCTCATTCTAGCATTAGGTATTATAATATTCAGCTACAGGTACATGAGTTTTTAAAAAATCCTATTCATCTTATCAAGAGATTGATTTCCAATGCAACTTTTGTTCAATAAACTTTAATCAAAATTTGAAATTCATGTATATTATTTTAACCAATAATATGATTACTATAATCATATAATATAATTAATAATATAATAGTAATAGTATAATAATAATAGTAATTGTATTGATAACACAATTTGGAGAAAAATTGTTAATCTTTACTATCAATTTATAGGAATATTTTTGTTGCAGAGAAAGATAGTACAGTACCCGCAAAAGGCTTCTAAGCATAAAACATATACTTCTTTGGAGGAAATAGTATGGGAATATGAGTTCAAGGAGAAAAAGGAATTGTAAAATTTTCTACTATTAAAGAAGAAACATGTTCATGTATTTTTTAAAAGAATGATGGAATATCCAATTGTGATATTTAGATTCCATAGCACACATTTTAAAGTATTATGTAATAGTTTATTTTTAAATAGTCACCATTACAATATGTTGGAAAGTATATCCTTTGCAACTATTTAACTTAAAATGATAAAACTATAAGTCAACTAGGATATGTGAGAAAGGGTACAGTTATTAAAAATTCTTTTGAGGATGTTCCTAAAATTTAAAGCCACTGAGTTGGACGATCTCATTGGGTCCACTTACAAAGGTATGTCAGCCTGATGCATCTATCTCATTTTGAGAACAATCCTGTCTCATGGGCTGAGTAAATGTTCATGTCTGTGGACCAAGTTCTCTTCTCCTTTGGAATGAACTGAGGAGACCTCTTTTGAGCTGTACGAACTCTCTTTTCTTCTTTTTTTTTCAGTTACTGTGCGGATCATCCTTCTTTTGTTAACAATCTGTGTTTAGGCAAAGCCTATTACAATCAATTAGCTTTCTCAGAGAGTGGCCATTCATTCCAACAACAAATATTTGATTACGTATCACACAGAACAAGTGTATATATTTAGAAAAATGCAAGTAGGGATGCTGGGACGAATTGTTGGCATTACAGTCTTATCCAAATCCATGCTGAGAGGTAATATTAAGATGACATTCTAGGTCAGAGTCTATAAACCGGAAGCTCACCGGCTAATCACAATTTATTTAACATAATTTATTTGATTTACACTGTGTTTACATTTTAAGAAATTAGTGGATGAGTTTTAAAAACCAGGAGATTCCACATAAAAATTTAGCTTTTCAGCTCTTCTTGGAAAATTGAAGTGTCTGGAAACATTGGGCCCACATTCTCACAAGACAAGAGCCAATCTGCTGAAACTAGCTAGTGTCTGCCCTGTTTAGGCAGGACATAGGTCTCCAAGTTTGCTATTGCTCCTACTTTTGTCTACACTAGCCTGCTTCACTTGTTCATTATGCCTGCCTGACTACTATAGGCATTTGAGACTGAGACATTAACTTTGTATAATAACTTTTTTTTTTTTTTTTTTTGAGACAGAGTCTCGCTTTGTTGCCCGGGCTAGAGTGAGTGCCGTGGCGTCAGCCTAGCTCATAGCAACCTCAAACTCCTGGGCTCAAGCAATCCTTCTGCCTCAGCCTCCCGAGTAGCTGAGACTACAGGCATGTGCCACCATGCTCGGCTAATTTTTTCTATATATATATTTTTTTAGTTGTCCAGATCATTTCTTTCTATTTTTTAGTAGAGACGGGGTCTCGGTTTTAACTCAGGGTGGTCTTGAACTCCCGACCTTGAGGGATCCACCCGTCTCGGCCTCCCAGAGTGCTAGGATTACAGGCGTGAGCCACTGCGCACGGCCCTGTATAATAACTTTATTATCTCCTCTTGGGTTAGATGGAAGCTACAGAAAGCTAAGTATCTATATTGTATTACTGTGGCCTTATTATTATAAAAACTGCTTTCGGTAGGTCATACATTCATATCATACCCATACATTCATATTGTGCCCTCAACTTTCATAGATGGTCACTAAAACAAACAATGTGTGAAACCTGCTAGTATATTTGGGGACCTGGAGGGTATTTCCTGCTGCATTACCATTACTATGTAGCTCAGACAAGACATTTCTTTTAAAGTGTCCTGAAAAGAAAAGTTTTTTTCCATTTAAGAATTTGTATATATCTCCTAAATGACAAGGGGAATCAAGTAACTGATTATATTTTCTTTCTTTCTTTCTTTTTTTCTTTCTTTCTTTCTTTCTCCTTCCTTCCTTCCTTCCTTCCTCCCTCCCTCCCTTCCTCCCTTCCTCCCTTCCTCCCTTCCTCCCTCCCTTCCTTCCTTCCTTCCTTCCTTCCTTCCTCTGCCAGTAAGGTCTAAATTTATGGTTCAACTCTCACATTGTGTTATACCTCATGATCTTGTTCTTACTTTTTCTTTGGTGCTAACCTCCTTGTCTAGTTAGTTTCATTGGTCCTCAATTTTTATATTTACATTTTCCTATTTTATTGTATGCATTGACTGTAAGCCATCTCAAATCACACATTTATAGATAATCTTTTCTTGATTTATTTCATTTCTAAAGATGGCTGGAGGATCTATGACATTTTGGGTCTTCTTAGGGAGTTATTATGGTTTCAGTCTTGAGTTTTCCTTGCTCATGTGCCCATCTACCACCTGTACAAATTACTTAGTTAGATTGTAAGCTTTTGGGGGGACAAGGACTTTTATTGTGGTCCCATAGTGCCCAGCATCAAGCATTTTCTATATAATGCCCCCTGTTGTGTAGTGACAGGATAATAATAAATGTAAAATTGTTAATAGTATTTTAATTTCAACTGCATGCAACAAAAAGACTTTTTATCAGTACTGACTCCTGGAAGTCTTGTCATCAAAAAGAATGAAAGACCCATCTACATATAGTAGACTTTATACACTTTATCATAAAAGGAATGTATTATGTAAGACTGGGTGGTAAACTTTTTCTCTAGTGATGAGGAGGGGAAAAGTAGCTCTGCTTCTTTAAACTGCTAATTAATTTAGCTTCATTTATCTTTCTCTGGATCGTTATTTAATATCATGGACACAGATTCCCTAAACTATGTACTATAATGGAAAGCATATAAGCAGTCAAAATTACAAATGTCTATACAAAATCTTTACCATTTAATAAAAAGAAAATCTACAGAAACGCTACTAGATTCATGCAAGTACACAAATCTGTATTTCTCAGACACGGCAAAACATAATCTCAGTCCACATTCATAGTTTGGATTAGCCAAATTTGCTAGGAAGAAAACGTTTTTCTTAGTGTAATGTACCAGGCAGGCTGCTGAAGACACTTTCTTCCCCTGGCTCAGACTGTGGTCCAGAGCTCAGGGCACTGTTTAATAGCTCTGTCCACAGGGCCTGCTTGTTGCCTCATTTCTAAAGATAATCACTTGCACTTAATTTCAAGCCACTTTTTACTTTGAAAACTCCGAACGCCTCATTGAGGACAGTACATACAATGTGTGCCAAGCCTCTGGTTTCAAAGTTCAGCTGTTTTTGAGTTACTCGACTGGACAAAAGGTCAAAAGATATCTTTCACAGAGGAGAAAGTGTAATTTTCCATGTCTTTATGATGTTTTGAAATAGTTGAAGTGATTTTTTCTTAAAATTTCCATAAATAAATTTTACCAGTGATTTTGAGAAGTCTTGGCAAAAATTTTGAAATTAACCTTCTCCCCTCCTCCAATAATCCAGTCTCCAGCCCCATCCTCAAGTATGCACCCCAGGAGCAGGGGAACTGGAGAGACCCCAGGTTTAAATTCAGACCTTTCATGTTTGAATTAAAAGTATGGAGTACGGAAATTTTAGTTTCTAAAAAGTCTCTCAACTTGTGAGACTATAACACAAACTTCACCTCTATCGTTTAATGTTACATATGTTTTAGCAAAAAGCTGGGAAAGAGCTCCGGTGTCGCCAAATCCCTGTAGGGCCCTGCCATAGTTTGCATTATGTTTGCATCTCACTTATCCATGTACCTTGCAGCAGACTTTTCCTATGATTCTTTCTGGCTTTCCACCTCGGGACAATATGTGTCTTCCAAATTTGCCAGGGCTACTACACACTTTAACTTCTTGTAGGATCTACTTCTGTGGGCCACCAACCAGTTGCTAGTGTATATTTTTGTGTACTTTGCTCAAAGTTGTTCAGTGTGGATGTGGTCCTACCAGAGATTAGACTTAGCTCCCCCAGTGAAGAGCAATGGGCCATAAACCACAGGTAGGAGCAGGTACACCTGTTAAGCCTTGCCGTCCCTCTTTCACCCATCCACTTACACACAGAACTGGCTTCTTCTTATGATCCTAAGCAAATATTTGGCCTTTTGCTGAGGGGCGGGGGGAAAAGGCGTGGGAAGGTAGAGTTTTTGAGATTGATTTCAGGGCCTTTGATACATATTGCTATCCTTCAACGGATCTATCTTTTGTGTACCTCCAGGTACCTTCTAGTCTCTTTGGTGATTAACAACCCTTAGGACTGGTTTAACTTTTTTCATAAGTGCCCAGTATATATTTTATGAGCATCTTCTTTGAATTGTACAAATATGTTCATCATGGTTTCTTTGCCCTGTCGGTCTTTTTTTGCCTTTTCTTCCGTACTGTCACTACTTTCCAGAGCCTGTTCGGCAAATGTCTACTTCCATCGTCCACTCCATGCATACCCCGGTGTGCATCCCCCATTCCTGCAGGTCTCTTCGGGGAAAGCGCAAAGTGCCGGTCGCCGTCCTCTCATTCTGGACTGACTCTGCCATCCATCTGCCGCTTCTCTCATTGCCCAGCGCTTCCTCTCGCCCGTGAGTCTATTCCACCCATCGCCTCTCAGGGAAGTTGGGTCTGCCGAGTTGTCCCTCCACATCGCCTGGCGTCAGGTCCCCCGCCCACCTCCCCCACGCCCTACTGCACCGCAGTGTCTGCGGGTCGGACCCCCGCCGCCCCCTCCGGCTCCTGGGCCTCGACTGGCTGGACGTGGGTCTGTCCCGCGCCTGTGCGTCCGTCCGCACCCCGCTTGCCTCCAGTTCGGCAGGAACTTTACTCCAGCCGGGAGGAGGACGGGTGAGCGCGGGTGCAGGTCGGCCCCGCGGCAGGCGGGCGCGGGGCGCGGCGAGGGGCGCCGGGCGGGGTGGGCGTGCGAGCGGGCCGGGGGCGTCGCGGGCCGCCCTGCCCTATAAGGGGCCGAGCCGCCTCTGCCGCCGGGCGGGTGCCGGGCGGACCGCGGTGGCGGCGGCGGCTGCGATTGGCTCAGGCGCCCCATCCGGGGACTGGGCTCGGCGCTGCTCGTTCGCCCTAAAGGTACCAATATGGCGGAGGTGAGCAGGGAAACCGGGCAGGAGCGGCCGGGCTGGAGCGGGCGCCCGGCGGCCCCCCGCGGTCCCCGAGCCAGCCTGGGGGATCCGGGGCTCTTGCTGCGGACCCATGGGGGGCGGCGCGGCGGCGCGGGGGTCGCGGGGCGGCGACGGGCCGCGGCGGGGCCGGCCGGGGGGCGGGAGCGGGCGCGGGAGCGGTCTCCCTCCGAGACTAGGCCGCGGCGGCTCCGGCCCCGGCCGAGCCAGGCGACGGGGCCGGACAGAGGCGGCGGCCGACGGCAGCGAGCCCCTGCCCGGGGACGGGGCCGTGTCGTGGCCCCGGCCGCTGACGCCGGCCGCCAGCGCCTCTGCGCCGCCTCCGGGGGCCCGGGTGGGTGGAAACCGGCCGAGCCCCCCCTCCGTGGCTGGATTGCAAAGCGGGGAGCGGGCTGCGCCACTGCCCTGCGGGAGTGGTGCGCTGTGTCCCCGGCCCACCGGGCCCGGGCTGCGGCGCGAAGGAGCCGCACGCTCCACTTTGCGCCGGGCGCGGAGGCGAGCGGGATGCGCGGCCGCCGGGCTTCGCGGGAGAGGAGCGGGACTCCCCGCCCCGCAGCCCAGGATGTGCGGGAGCCCCTGGGGTGAAGGAGCAGACCACGACCCTCGACGCCCTCTCCAGGAGAGTGGCTCGATAGCCCCAGTTTTCTCCGGGCTGGAGGAGGGAAGCTGGGCGAGCGAAGCTGCCCCGGCCATCTCCCCCGGGACTAGTGAACTGGGGGGAGGGGGTGGCGCGGCAGGAACCCCTCGGCAGGAGCTCGCTCGGGCGAGGGGCGCGCTGGCGGGCCCGGGGCGGGACTGAACACTCTGGAGGGAACCACCATCCCTGGAACTGACGGACTGTATCTCTGGACTCGGGAGAGACGATGAGGGGCTCGCGCTTTGGTTTGGGGGCAAGTGTCCGATTTGAGCCGGCCTGCGCTCCAGGGCAGAGGACAGCGCTGGAGTTGGGGCTTCCGGGCCCCACGGGGCGGACTGGGTGCCCAGTAAGCAAGTTTCATCCAGAGAAGGGTGTTGCGTTCAAGGAGTTGTTTGGGTCCGCGGAGGGCTGGGTGGGATTTGGGGAACTCCCGGGATGTTTGGGATAGGGGACTGATGCTGCGAGCCGACTGCTCTGGGTTTTGCTTCTGTGCTTTGTAACTTGCTGAGCTCTAAGAAGAGGCTTGGAGTTGCCTCTTAGACTCCGGGTTTCGTCCCGGGTCTGCGAGTTTGTACACTGGGGACTCCGGGAGGAAGGCGAGGCAGCCAAGAGGGGGCCCGAAAGGGGCCGGGAGCGACTGGAGCGAAGCTACGTCTTGCACTTTTGGCAGCTGCGGAGGAGCGCTCGACTCCGCCTCCTCTGCGCCCTGTTGCCGGCGCTGCCTCTTTCCTTGGCTGCGCGATCTAACCTCACGTTTTCCTCTCTCTCTCCTAGGCTTCTTTTGGAAGTTCAAGCCCAGGTTTGTTCTATTTTCTTACCTCTTTTGCGGATCCCGGAGGGTAATGCGGGCTCAAAGATCCATTGCTAAAGGATTCCCCACAAAAATTTATCCTGCAAGTTTTTCATCATCGGTTTTTAAGAGTTTCAATGTACATTTGATAATTAAGTTGTTGTAGGAAGGGATAGTTAGTTATACTATCCTTTTTTTTTCTTGCATGTTGAAAAAATAACCTTGTTACAAAGCTACTAAGACAAGTGTTCTTCTAAGTAATGTCTTTAATTTTTACATGTATTGCTTTTTCCTCCAAGTCTGAAACAGTAAATCCCAAATCGACTTTCCACCAACTTTAGCATTTTAGATTTTAATTTTGATTTCTTCGAGAGATTGAGTCTTTAAAATTTATCAGAATTTTGGGACTGATTAAATTAATTATTAACCATAATTCCCCATCTCTCTTTATTTTGTCTCTTTTTTATAATTAAATGTCTATGGATTGTGTTAAAATTGAGAGTTAGGTATAGCTGCCTTAATAATAATATTAAAAAAGAACATCCAAGTTTGGCATTGAAAAGTGGTGATTTAGTATTTTTGATCTGCGACAACCATAGATCATCCTAGTACAGTGTTTCTTTAACCTTTTTGAGATCAGAAATCCCTGTCAGAATCTGATGAAAGCAAGAGACTCTCCAGAATTCTGCACATATGCATAATTACACAATTTGGGGTTTGTGGAACCCCTGAGCCAGATCCATGGTAAGGACCTTTCCTCATGTGCTTTGTTTCAGTTTCTCACCCCCTTTCCAGCTCCCCTCTTGGCTACCTCTTTTCCTTCTCATAATCTCTAGGAAAAGCAATCCGAACTAGTCCAACTCCCTTGTTTTACAGTTGAGGAGACTTAAATAACTCTATAGTTAGTAGCAGAGCACAAATGAGCTCCTAGGTCTTACATTAGAATATGTTGTCTTAGAGTGAACAATGCATTTCCTTGCAAAATTGCTTTTTGTATTTACTCCACCTTCAAGGTCTCACTTGATTTTCATTTAAGGTATTGTAAAATACACCAAGTAGAAGAAATTTGTGGATATTTTAAAAATAGCTGTCTACATCTTTACATTTAAAAATTGTTTTCAAAATTTTTGCTAATTTTGAGACAAACATTTCTTTGTTATAACTGATTTCAGGAAAAGAATATTTATGTACATGATGCCAAACATCTGGATGACGATGGAATTTTTCCATTTTGCATCACTGACTTCTTTAAGAAGTTGCAATCTTTTTTTGTTTTCTTTTAGACAGAGTCTCACTTTGTCACCCGGAGTAGAGTGCAGTGGTGTCATCATAGCTCACAACAGCATCAAACTCCTGGGCACAAGCTATCCTCCTGCCTCAGCCTCCCGAGTAGCTAGGAATGGGACTACAGGCATGTGACGCCTGGCTAATGTTTCTATATTTAGTAGAGAGGGGATCTCACTCTTGCTCAGGCTGGTCTTGAAGGGAAGTCACAATCTTAAATAAAACACCAAAGACAATGTGGTTTTGGTGTCTAAACAGACTTATAACCTGTTTTTAATCAATTAGTTTTTTAGGAGAATTTTAGAGCTGGAAGGGACTCTTGAGGTCCTTTCAGCCACCCCTATGTATTTTACAAATGGAAGACTAGAGCTAGACATAGAAAGTTCAAATGACTTGCTTCAGGTCCCAGAAAGCCAAGGACAAAGCCAGGAGTAGAACCTGAGCCCTTCAATTTCTGGCGCTTATTGAATACCTTCCATGTTAAAGGGGAAGCCTGTTGTGCCAAGTGATGTAGGAATAACAAAAGAGGGCAGAATTTTGCCCCCAAAGAGGTGGAAAAGTTAGCATCTATTTCATCCCTGCCACTTTGGCATATTGTGGAGGTTTCCAGGAATTCCTCAAAGGAAGAAAATTTGTAATGGTAGATGTTCTGTTTTTGAGCTAGTTAATAAATATTCATCTTTCTCTTCAAAATTAAGTTAAACCATATGTACTTCAGGTTTGTAAATGAGCAGATATTTTGCAGTCTTTAAAGAAATAACGTCATAATGTAAACCTAAAAAGTTAAGTCCCGTAGAAATTGTATTATTTTTAGGACTAGTGATTAGAGTTCTTGGAACTCAGAATCAAAAACATTGAATTATGTCTGTGGTTTTTCCGTAGTGAAAAATCTTTGGCCTAGTTCAGTGTTCTGGTTATGGTCTCACGCTGTCCTTAAATGTTTGAAATTTTAAAATATTCAATAGCTTGACTAAGAACAGATCAAACTTTTTATGTTGAATATGCTTGTATCCACTTTTTTCTTCCCTCACCAACATATTCTGATCCTTCTTTTCTTTCCCTGTTCTGAGAGTCACTGGTCTAATTGAATTAGATACTAGAGTAAAACAAATAGAGAAAATCCTATTTTTCATAAATTTGATTTCATTCTCTTAGGATTATGGATTTTAGTCATTTCTTCTCTTGGTTTTTGGTGTTTCCTATTGAATTCATATTTGCTATTAAAAAGTAATACAATTTATAAACAAGTATGAATTGACCAAAACAACTTGCAATGGATATATCTTCCCAAACCTTAAGTTATGATTGTCTGTATTCTCTTCACATAATCCTAAGAACTTTATTAGTAATCCAAAGTAAAATATAGTTTTACAGTTTAATGCTTGTCTGATTAATGCTGGAGAGCTTGAAACACTGTTATAGATATGTAAAGTGATATAGTGCTTTTAAAAAGTGAATTGCTATATAGCTACTTCACAGAAAGTTGTGTTTGTGTTATAAACCAGATTTCTGTTGTGTTTTGTGTATTTGAGGGTAAGAATTTGGGTAAAATTTATATTCTCATCTGAAGTGTTAGCCTAGTATTTGGTACATTCTTGTGAAGTCTTCCATTAATGGAAATTTAATCCGTTTGACTTTTTGCTAGTGCTTTTATACGGATGTATTAAACTGATACACAAGTTTGACTGTTTTTCTATTAAAACATTTATTTAAGACCATGACATTTAAATCACTTTGTTTTTATTATAACTTGTTTTCTCCTGGACTGGATCTATTATAAAAGTGAATTACTTTGCCTTGTTCTTTTGCTGGTTCAGATGTCTTTTCAGAATCATATAGTCTTTATAACCTATGAAGTATATAGTAGATTCATTTAATAAAACCCGCATATAAAACATTAAAAGGGACTGGCAGAAGAACACAAATTTTTATTTTCTTTTGTAAATAGCCTTGTAAATGTGTAAAGTGATTGAGTTTGTTTCATTCCAGTTGGGTCTTTGTCTTCTGAGGATCATGATTTTGACCCTACTGCTGAGATGTTGGTCCATGACTATGATGATGAAAGAACTCTTGAAGAAGAAGAAATGATGGATGAGGGTAAAAACTTCAGTTCTGAAATTGAAGACTTAGAAAAGGTAAAGGATTTACTTTAGTATTTTGACACAAACTTGTAGTAAAGATTTTGAAATTCTATTATAAATTTTGTAATCCACCTGAAATAAAAATTGGATCAGTATTTTTTTTTTTTTTGACCTAACTTTTACAGAATGTCACTGATTTTCTCATTATTGGGAGGGATAGCCTAATAAGTACATTTTCATTTAATTTCTCACAGTTATTTTATAATAACCTAATTTTTAAGCTTATTTCAGCACAGCAAAGTAGGTACATCTAGGCATTTTGCAGATGAGAATATTGAGGTTTAGAGAGAACTGTAAGCCCTAAACTTAGTTCTGGATCCTAGTTCGGCCCTTTTTCCGTTATATCATACTATTCTGCTGAGGATCAAACTTGAATTTTAGTACAATAGTAGATACAAAGAGAAGTCTTTTCCTTCAAATAACTGATGATCTGGTAGAATACTGTAAAAAGATTGAGAAAGAAAAAGGTTTACTATATTTTTAAATGTAAATTGGTACTGTCCCATCCTGACCCCTAGTCATCTTTTAAAAAGTTAGCAAGGAGTGTAGCTTATAATTTTTTAAACCCAGAGTCAATATAAATTCAAATGAACTGCATTTTATTTTATTGTATTTATTTATTTTTTGAGACGGAGTCTTGCTTTGTTGCCCGGGCCAGAGTGAGTGCCGTGGCATCAGCCTGGCTCACAGCAACGTCAAACTCCTGGGCTCAAGCAATCCTTCTGCCTCAGCCTCCCGAGTAGCTGGGACTACAGGCATGCGCCACCATGCCCGGCTAATTTTTTCTATATATTTTTAGTTGTCCAATTAATTTCTTTCTATTTTTAGTAGAGACAGGGTCTTGCTCTTGCTCAGGCTGGTCTTGAACTCCTGAGTTCAAACGATCCACCCGCCTCGGCCTCCCAGAGTGCTAGGATTACAGGCGTGAGCCACCGCGCCGGGCCCCCAAATGAACTGTATTTTAAACACGCATTTATACCAGGACTGTACAGAGAGACCTCCACAGGGGTTATTTGGAAAAACTAAGATTGTACTTATCTATAAATTAACTTTACTTGGAAATTTCTAATCAGCCCAAAATGACAGAAGCTTTCAGAAGTAATATTAAATAATATTAATCCTCTGAGTTCTTATACCTCTTTTTCTTGAAGAAGAAAAAGCACATTCTAACATATATAATCTCTATTGCTTCCTATCTGTGTAAGGCAGGAGTGGGTTATTATTCCATTTCTTTCTTCATGTTAATATACGAGGAAACAGAAGCCAGAGTCTTCAGGGCCCACATCCCAGGCTTGTTCCAGTAGACCTGAAATTTTCTATAAGTGTTCATTCATTTGCCAGTTGATCTAATACAATTGCAGTTAGACTTATTCACTTAAAAAAAATCTGTAAAAGCCAAACAGATTTGGGAATATAAAGCGAAACTTGTTATGAAATATTCAAGTGGTAGAAGAAGAAAAATCTTTTGCCTGTTGCTCCTTTCAGGAGTGATAATAAAATGTTGCCTATTGATGAGAAAAGATGCCTGAGAGTCTCAAGCTCTATCTTGGCTTTATTCAGGCAATTCCTTCCTACTTATGAGTAGGTACCCTAGAATAACTGAGAATTATAGTCCATCTAACATTATCACTAAGCCAAGGACTGTGTAGGTCTGGAATTGCGAAAATGAGCAATTTGACAATGTCCCTGAATTCAAAGAGCTTACAGTCTACTGTGGGATGACAAATGGGAATAAAGGTTTTTTTTTATATATATTAAGGACTATGAAAGAGCTAAGCAATGAGAGCTGTGGTAGAAAGGTTATGTATATTTAGTAAAAGATGTTTAGCCTGGTGTGGGAGTTCAGGGAAGGCTTCTTAAAATAGACAACACTTCTTTTTTGTAGTTTTAAGTCAGGACACTGCTGTAGGCATATTATGTGGGCATGAGGCAGAAGTCCCAGGTGGCTTAACAATGCATCTTCCTGCATAATGTGTTTGTTGTTAAAGGTAGGGAGACAGCAGTCTAGTTATAGCAAGATACAAGAAAATGTTTGATAGACATGTCAGATGCATTTTAGCCATGTGAATAGCCATTTGTCAGTAAAATAGTAAGAACCAAACTTCATTTACTGTGTTAACTTAGTTATTGCTTGACTGTGGGTAATCTGGTAGAGATTTTTATGTGCTAGTAAAATTTTATTTTTCAGATTTGTAGGCTTTGTTTTTCCAGAAATTGTAATAGTAGCTCTTTGATCTGTGTTTAGTGAGTTTTAAAAGGAACTTGAGGAAGATGTAGAGAAATAATCAACAACAGAGTTACTAACTTAGCTATTCACAAAAACACCTAGTCCCTATTCCTATGATTTTCATTTTGTTTAGTAAACTCTAGTAATTGAATCTTTGCTTTGTGATATCTGTCATTGAATTTGCAGGTTCAGAAAAATTATAGGCCCTTAAATGTTTCAACTTTTCTGTACTTGGACAGTTTTTCTTCCTGGCATTTTATCACACTCTTGGAAATTGGGACAGAAAAATATAAATTGTACAGAAGACCCAGGAGCTGTGTCTTCACTCCAAAGGCTAATCCTTCTCTCATTGAGCAGTGGACAAGAGGAGTTATTTCTAAGAGTGACTGACTGCCCACTTCCTTTGATCTGTGGTTCTGATCTGTAGTAAAGAATAATTGTGTAGATGTGGTCTCTATTCTTTATTGATGTTTAATAAAACATGAAAATGAATAAAAGAAACAGTAGATAGAGACACAAATATCCTTACAAAGAGTAAGGATAAAGTTTTTAAAAGAAATTGTAAGTTATGTTTTTATTATTTCTATATAATTTACAATAATGTAGTCTATTAATGTTTTATTATTGGAACAATGATTTAGGTATTGATACATATTAACAGTCTTAGGAGCTTGATGTTAATGTTTATTTTCGAAAATTATAAATAAGTTTTTATGCTCATAGTCAATAAACTCAGTAGTTTGTTAACTGTAAACTTGGCCTGTATTTTGGCACGTACGAATTTTCAATACATCATATATTATGGAAAATAATAAGGTAAAGAAATCAGTTTTCTTATAGTAGGTCTTTGGTGAGCATAGAGTACAAATCAAGTGGCTAGATTTTAGTTATTAAACATACTAAAATATGGTTTATATTAAAGTTCTTATTTCTGCTTTTATTAATATATAGATATGTCCCCTGATGTTCATTGTGAGAAAATTCTAAAAATTCAGAAAAGCATAAATAAATGAGAAAGTAAGAAATCACTTTTTCCATCACTTAGACTTTAGTATAGGTCCTTCCTTTTTTTCTTTTTAAAGCATTTATACAAATTATATGTATATTTTGTAAACTGCACTTTAAGGTATCAGACAGGTGTTACATTGGTTACTAACATTGATCTGCACCTCATTTAGTCTCATTTGACCCACTCAGCAATGCTATCAGGTGTATTAGACAAGAATTGGTATTATTTCCTTGGCTCAGAGACCTTGCTGATTATAAGATGTGCCATTGATTTACATAGCATAGATGGGGTCAGGCAGAAACACTGCTATGTGAAACTTGTACATCGGTAATGGGATGCATCCTGATTCAGATATCTGAGAGTGTGCATCATAGGATCAAGGAAATGATGGTATTTTCCTTTTTACAAATGAGGAAATGGAGTACAGAGGAGTTATGTGATTTGCCCAAGGTAATGGTTAGCAGTTAGTCGGTTCCCTGCCCTAAGTCTTGTATTCTTCCTAATACAAACCCTTTGACTTAGAGAATAGTTTGTTTATAAGTGTGACTAGACTCAGCTGTGTCCCTTAAATTTAAATAGGCTCAACAAAATACCCTAGAAAAAGATAGAAGAGAAAAGTCCTTATACCTGGGATAAGGTGCTGATCAAACTTCTAAACTGATCTGGCCACCGCAGATCTTCAGAGACTTCAAGACTTACCAATTCCATTTTGAAAACATTGTTTTTATGCTTCAAAGGACTAAGTGCTTTATTAATAGGCTCTAATAGAGAGCTCATTTGGGAAGTGCTTCAGAGACTGGATTCACCTTTTCCAGTTTTGCTTAAGAAGTTCCAGTACAGATAATTTGTGCTTAAGCACCAGCCCATTGGTCACCAGTATCATCCCTTGAACTTACTAATGAGGTTTCCACTAAGATGGTCACCTTTGCCCTCAACAGATGATCATGCCTGTGTCTTTATAGAAAAGTTGGGGTTTTCATGTGACTACTGGGAACTTCCTGTTCCCCCTCCCCCAACAAGCTTAACTTTTATATTCTTTGCCTCCTGTCCCCAAAGTGTCTGCCACGTCCCAGGCTAACCCCTAGATTCCATCTCTCCTGCCTTCAGTTTATTCTTCTACTTTTTTGTTAAGTTTGCACATGGAATCCTATTCCTACAGTCTGCACATTAGGAAGAAAGTCTCTTGACCCTGTATTGCCCTTAATCATTTTCCTTCTACAGCCAAGTCTCAGAGATGTGTGTGTACTTTCTTCCCTGCCATTCGGTCCTTAGCTTGGCTTCAACCACCATGCCGTGGGATCACCGATAATTCCCAATTGCCAAATATCAAAGAATTCTTGTCTGGCTTTCTCTCCCTTGATTTCTCCTTGGTATTTGACCCAAGTGACCATTCCTAGTTTCTCCATACTTGTTCTGCCTTAATTTACATAATTGTGCTTTCTCTTGGTTCTAATTCTACTCTCTAAGTTCTCCCTCTGTCTTATTTATGGGCTTTTGTTTCTTTGCCTGCATTTTAATTGATGATGTTCTTCAGGATTTCAGCTTTTGCCTTTTCACTCTATATGCCTTTTCTGGGTGATCTCACTCAAGCCCACTGCTTTAGCTTTCACCTTAAACTCGTCATTATCATCCTGCCCTCAAGTTTATTTGTCTTGTGTGTCTATCTCTTGTGTGCTATAGCTAGCTAACTTCTCAGGCCAGAAATCTAGCAGTCCATTTGGACTCCTGTATTGCTTTCATTCCCTCTGTCCAGTGAGTCGAACAGATCTTTTCCCTAAATTTCGCTGAAATAATTCCCTTCCTTAGTTCAGGCTCTCTCATTCTTTTACTTCCCCATGACCATTATGTCTAAAATGGAAATTGTGTTTAAGATTTTTCAGTCATACCCCATGGCCCATAGGGGGCAATATAGCTGAAATATATCTGCCCATATATCTGAAAGTTCTTCTAATAAAGCATAGATCCCCCCTCTTCTGTCTACCCTCTTCGTGGGTGAGCTCATCAGCTCCTGTGGCTTTAAATATCATCTAGATGCTAATGAATGCCAGATTTATATCTTTAGCCCAGCCTGATTCTCTGAGCTCCAGGCTCCTGGCCAACTTGACTTTGCTACTTGGATGTTTCTTAGTCTTCTCAAACTTAACTGTGTCCTTTGCAGAACTCTTAATTTTTTTCCTTCGAAAACCTTTTCTTCCCTTGGTCTTTTCTAGCTCAGGAAATGTTACCACCATCTAAATGCTCGAATAGAAATCTAGGCGTCGTCCTTCCCTCCCTTTCACTCCCACATCTAGTAACCCATTTGATTCCGCCCCAGAATGTATCTCTTTTATTCACTTCTCTCCTTGTCTGTGTCGCTACCCTAACCTAGCATGAGGCCCCTTTATCTCCCTGCTTCTCTTGTATCTCTTCATCCCAACCCAACTTTTCTTCATGCAGCCGTCCAGTACTTCAAGAAGAAATAACTGCCTGTTATTCCCTTTTTATAATTCTCCAGTGGCTTCCCACTGCCCTGGGAATAAAGTCTAAGTTCCTTTCCCTGGCCATGAGGCCCTTTGTGATCTGTCCCTGCCTCTGTTTCCATTCTCCTCTTGAGCCACTTTTCACTCTGCTCACCAAGCTGTGGCCACTTGGCATAGTGGGAAGGCACCTTCAGGCCTCATGTGTGTTTCCTTTGCCTGGAATGCCCTTCATGGGACTGGCCACTTAGACTTTGGGCCTCAGCCGAGGATCATTTACTGTCTTTGCCTGCTCCCCTGTGAAAGCAGCCCCCCAATGTTACTGTGTATCTCAGGATCCTCATATTTGTTTCCTTTGTACTCATCAAAATTGGCAGTGCTATGTTTGTGTTTTGTCAACGACCTTGTCATCTTCCAAGACTTCGCTCAATCTTCGCTCTCTGTCTGTACCTCCTTGCCCCATACCACTATTCTTGGGGTGTAGGTCTTCTCTATATGCACAAATTCATAGCACCAATTCCAGAACTGAGTATTGTAGCTATCACGTTGTATTATAATTGTTAACTTACCAGTTTCTCCAACTAAGACCGAATTCCTTGTGAGCAGGGATTTTTCTATAAATGTCATTTCTATATCCATAGCCAGTAGCCCTCAGCAAAGTACCTAGAACCCAATAAATGATGAGAAGGTGGACCATCAATGCGTAAGAAGTGAGAATTTCCATCTCCTCTGGTCAGGTTTTTGAGAAATACTGCTGACAGGTGGTTGGCAAAGGCTGCAATCCAATCACTTCTTGTGTTATAACCAATACGAGCCAAAGGGAATGGGCTGCGTGGACTCTGCAAGGAGCAGGAATAGGACTGTAGAGAGACTCTAAATCTGATTCTGGTCACCTCCAAGGAATTCTTTGGTTTAGGAGAAGAATAATTCATGGCGTGGGTGAACTTCTGTCTGTCCTGACAGTCCAACTCAATTTGTGCTGATTCCATGCTCCCGAAGCAGTTTTTTATTGATTTCAATCCCAAGCTGAAAGGATTCAGAAATGACATGATTGTTACAGTCATTAGAAAGGCATATGTCTACTACTGCAAATGTATAAACTAGCATTCTATTGTATACTTTCTTCTAAATTCATTTAGCACGAGTCTGTTTCAGTCAGGTACAGTGAAATATGTGTAAGTTCCATATCTGCAAAGGTGAAGGCCAGATTTTTGAGGGCCCTCGTAGCCTGCATCCCCTGTGGGCAGCCAGCTGGCTCTCTAGGAATCATCACTAGCTCCTCGGTTCACGGTGTGATCAGCTGTGGGTATGTTCTTCACGCTCTACTCCAGCATTTTTATGCTGTTTGCTTCCCGACTTAGGTAATTTGGCTTAAAGGGAAAACTAAACCAATAAGCAAGCTTTAAAAATAAATCTCTTAATTGATAGACACAAACATTTTAAAAATACTTACCAAATTAACTAGTTCCTAGGATACTGTTTTGAAATTGTTTATTTGAATGATAATTATAAATAGTTCTGTATACTTCAGTAGTTAAAATACAGTCATGCATCGCTTAATGATGGTATATTCTGAGAAATGTGTCGCTAGGCAATGTTGTCATTGTGTATACTTCATAGAGTGTACTTACACAAACTTGGTTGATATAGCCTATTGCACATCTAGGCTATATGGCACAGCCTGCTGTTCCTACCTCAGTCCATCTTTGACGGAAACATTGTTATACAGCACATGACTCTATTTAAAAAGGAAAGATAGCGCTTATTTTCACATAGATTAGTGGGAGGAAAACGGTGACTGGGTGTCACTATGGGACATGGCATAGGTATTCATAACATAGGCTGCACTGGAACCAGAGTATGTAATTTTATCAAAGCACCATCCAGTAAAAGAACTTGGGGGACTGAGATTGAGACCCAGAGCTAAATCTCAGTTTTCTTACGTGTAAGACGGTAATAATACAATCATCATCAGACAGTTGTTTTAAAAAAAGTGTGGAATAAAATGTCAGATACAGTAGTAAGAACAAAAAAGGATAATTGTGCTTTGAACATTAATAATTAAATGTTGCTGGTGTTAGTAAGTGTTCAGCAAAGGTTTCCTATCAGGTTATCTAGTAATTAACATGAAGAATAAACCAAGTGGTCAACTGTTAAGTGCAAGGAAACAAACTGTAACTTACATGAAGTTATCGATTGATTAATTGGAAATGTCTTCAGTGCAAATCTTTAGACTGATGTGAAAGCTAAAAAAAAGGTCTACACTAAAGAAAATATTTGGGGAATTTTTTAAAAGTAAAATGCTGGAAAATAAAAACTAAAGTGTTAATTGTTAGGCTTTTATCAATGTATTAGTTATAGCTCTTAGGTGTTTGGTCTGTTTTGTGACAACAGTATAAAAGAAAAACTGAAACTTAGCTTTGATTTGTTCTGCTTAGATTTGTTAGCTTAGATTTGATCTGTTCTGTTTTGATAATGTGCTTTATTAAGGACATGACACAGTTTACCTGCAGTTCGGTATTGTGACACCTACTGAGTTCATGTTCATGTTTGTCTCCTGGCTTGAATAGGAAGGAAACATGCCTCTAGAAGACTTACTGGCATTCTATGGCTATGAACCTACAATTCCAGCCGTTGCAAATTCCAGTGCAAATAGTTCCCCGAGTGAACTGGCAGATGAACTACCAGACATGACACTAGACAAAGTAAGTACAAGCATTTAAAAGAAAAATTCAGAATCTATTACCATTGACTGTTTTTATTAGAGTTTCTTTCGTTTAAAGCATTTTATAATTCTGAAATGTAAACTTCTTGTTGACCCATTGCTCTTATCATTTTGGTGACTGATTTAAACATTGGCTTTGATCACACTATTTTAAGAGTATTAGTAGCTTTGTGATACTTCGCATGCCTGAATATTCTCCCATAATTTTTTCATCTTTCCTGTGTAGACACATTGTATCTAAACTTAGATTTTGCCTTAACTTCTTTTTATCCTGTAAACACATAAAAGCATTGATTAATAAATCCCCCAGAAGCCTTCAAACCAAGCTGGCTTAGGCGTGGAGTGATTGGAGAGAAGTTCTCTTTTCTTGGCTCTGGGAGTGACAGCGGCTGCAGCAGCCAAGGCCACGGTGATCCATCTCTAACATAGGCTGGTTGTGGGGAGGCCTTGTCCCTGCTGAGGAAAATTCTCACAGCCACAGTCTCTGCTAACAGATCCCTGGAAACCTTTCCTTCCCTTTCAGATCTGAGGCAGGGAGAGGAATCCACATCTTGGAACCTCTTTTTGTGAGTTATGTTGTTCCCACTTATTAGTCAATATGATATTAATGTACCACAGACCTTAATGACTGTAGTCATTCAAGTATTTATTGAGTGCCTACTATGTACTAGGCACAAGGATGACTATACATTTACATAAAAATGAATTCAAACATGCTGCTTTTAAAGTTATGTCACTAGTCAGAGCTATTCATTGGTTGGACTTTTTAAATTGTTGGAATAGTGGAGTTTGGAGGCATTTTTTCAGTTTTATTTATTATTGGCAGAAAGTGAGTATTGTTAACCATTTAGAAGTCAGATTATTTTTGTTGTAAATTCAGTAAAAATTAGCCTACAGCTTTAGGAAAACTCTGCATACCCTAAAATTAGGCAATTGTTTAAGTGTATAGTTGCACTTATTTACTAGTATATTAAATATTACCTATAATTAAATATTAAATGTCATTAAATATTTGTGTACATGAAGTAAATTATTAGGAGAATTTCACAATTACTTCTCTTAAAACTAAGGGGGCTTCAGCTAGTTCTTAATTGTATTATGTTATAAAAAGATATTTTCCTTAATTGATGAGATGTAATCATTTCTAACTCTGGCACTGCCTTCCTATTCTTCCAGGAGGAAATAGCAAAAGACTTGTTGTCAGGTGATGATGAGGAAACTCAGTCTTCTGCAGATGATCTGACACCATCTGTGACTTCCCATGAGACTTCCGATTTCTTCCCTAGGCCTTTACGATGTAAGAAACTCAATTATTACTGATTAGTAGTAGCATTGATAGTATGTGCTAAGTACTTTATGTTAGAATATTCTAAATGTTTTATATAGTTGAGATAAATCCTATTGTAATTTAAACTGAACAAGATTACAGCCTTTTTATTGGGCTAGAGTTGAACTAATATACCATTTAAAAATTGAAACATTCACTTAGTTTTGCAAGGCTGTTTTCTTTTCTAAGGCTCATCTGTTGATATGGTAACCAGTCTTAGTTAGATCATGAAATTTTATAGACATTTTTAGGATTTCTTTTAAAATGCCCTTGCTCTCCCGGTTTTGAAAATTTATCAATGCTCAAAAAATATTTTTAATGATTCATTTAATTCTTTTTTTCCCTATTCTTGGTGTTACTCCTTTATGTTTATATTACTATATTAAAAAGGCTTTGAACTGAAATAATTTCTTATATGTAATCTCGCTTATTTTTTTTTGAGGTATTTTTAAGGTAGAAGAACCATTTAACATGTTCAAATACACATGCAGTTATGTGTGTGCAAAAATAATTTTGATGGACTTAATGTGCAGCTGCTGTGTATATCTCTTTCTGGATTAGTGTAATCAGAATTCTAGTGCTTTACTTTCTTTTTAAGGTAACCACAGTGGTTTCCTTTTAACTCCCAAACCATTTAACAGTACACCATAATAATTATAAGGATACTATATACTTTATTAGAGCTTTTAGAGTCTTGTTTTGACTAATGTCAATTTTAAGCATAGTGCAGGAGGTTTAGTATATTTATGCTGATCTCATTTATTCCACAAGTTTTTATAAAATATTAAATAATAGGCATTCTCCCAGATGCTACAAAAATAAGCAATAAAAACCTTTTTAATTTTCTTCTTTTAAGCAAATACTACATGTGATGGTGATAAGGAATCCGAAGTTGAAGATGTTGAAACAGACAGTGGTAACTCTCCTGAAGATTTGAGGAAAGTAAGTTGAGTTACCATGATAATCTAGTAGACCATTTAGATTAAAGTGGCCTTTAAAAACATTTCTGAAATGATTTATGATAATTTTGTTGTTACAAGATAAAGTTTCTTTTGACTTATAGAACCTGATTAATGAGTTTGGGACCTTTGTTTCAGTATTTATTTTTATAAGAAGTTATTTTTACTTCTCCATTTTCCTGTAGGAAATAATGATTGGTTTACAGTATCAGGCAGAGATTCCCCCATATCTTGGAGAATATGATGGTAGTGAAAAAGGTAAGGAAAACTTTTGATTTTGATGTTTGGTAGACCAAAGTTATCACTTAAAATGGTTATTTAAATATCTGATAATATATCAACCTTGACAATATAGTTTGGGGTCAGGGAAACTTCCAGACTCAGAATATTTAGGCCTGACTTAGGAAAAATGTGTCAAAATTAACCATGAGACTCAGACTCCATGAGACGTGTTGTAAGAGCCTCCCCAGCGCGCGTGCGCGCACACACACAAACACACACACAGAGGTATGTGTGTGTGTATATATGTATATAACTGTTAGCCAGTGTGCTCAGTGCCTGTTAAAATAGTGGAGAGCCTTCTAAGGTGCAATATCTTGGTCTACATCCTGCTTTAATAAAAGTAGAATTTCCTCTCTGAGGTAATGAGAATGTTAAGGGTATAATCCTGTGGAAAGAAGACTCTTGAGGGAAAAAGAGACTAGAAGAAATTCTCCTGCCCCAGCCCTGGAAGAGCAGGAGGTGGAATGTAAAGGTTCTGTTGGTTTTGCTGTACACTCCTACTTACGTGTAATTAGTTTTTCTTCACATTTTTGGTAGATTCCAACTATAGTTGGTTCTGATAGTATGGAGGGGACAAGGTTGTGGGAAGTAAAAATACAGGTACACCATCTTAGCTGAACTCAGGAACCAAGTACATTTGGAATATTTCCATAGGCATTTGGCCTTTTCCACGAGTTGATTTGTCCCGGGGCAAAAGCAGCACAGCCAGCACAACACTTCCTAAATACATCTTTCTTCCATACCAGGTCACCCCTATTTAAAGGAGGGGAGGACTGGCTACCCTGGGGTTGTTAGCCTTGGCAGCCACTAGCAATGCTGTTTTCCTAAAACTGCTTTCAAAGTGATGGAAGCCAATTGTCTCAGTGGAAGCAAACCATAGCTGATAGTCTTCAGATGTGATGGCCTCACACATACACATATCCCACCCAAATGCCACACATGCCCTTGGAGCCAAGTACATGCTCAGCAGCTACAGGTCCTTAGGGCAGACATAATGGAGGTGATCTCTCAGTTCTGCAAATCAGAGGGGAAGGTATACATTCTCTATCTTTTGAGGGAATAAATCCAAACTATTTTACCTATTTTCAGTTGTGACCAAAGAGCAAAGAAAGTTCCAGGAACTTCTCTAAAAAGTCAGTCTTATTGTTTCACAGGCACACTTTAGTTTTAACTTTCCTGCTAACTGAGTATGATAATACCTGCCTCATACAGTTGTGAGCATAATGCACTTATCACAGTCCTTGGTACATGGTGATGTCTCAATAAATTTGTGTTAGCTATATTTAGTATTTATTATACACTTGAAGAATGGATTGCACTTGAAGCACTGGGCTAAATACTTGGGCCATCCATATTACTTTATTATGTAACGCAGAAGCTTTGAGTAAAGTGATAGAGTGCATTAGTATAAACTTGTGCAAAATATAAACTTAGTGACATTCTGTTCCTTAGTATCAGTCTTTTAAAGAGAGTGTGGAAAGTTTACTTCTCCAACTATTTGCTTTTCTTTTCAAAAACCTCCCTAGGGATGTTCAATTAATCTGCTTCCTCCTTTAAATACAAATACTCTTGTGGAGAGGATGTTAGTAAAGGAGAAGTATGCCTTTCTTTGATATTTCATTATTACCAGATAGTTTGGTTTTTATGTGGTTTTGTTTGTTTATTTTCTTTGTTTGCAATTTTTAACCTCTAGAAATTTCATAGAGCTGTTTAGGGAATTCAAGAGAAAATTCTAACAAGGTTATTAGAGAATTTACACAGGTTATTTTTACCCCTTCATTAGAAGAGTATAAGATACCAATAGGAGGTTTTCCATTAGATTTTACTAGGTATGGAAAGCCTTCTAATCCGTAAATCCGACCACCAAACAAGCCACTTGTTGTGGCCACCAGAACCCTTGGCCTATAATAAAATTTTAAACAAGTTCTTAAACTAGTGAAAGGCTCTACTTGCCAGATAATCAAATTACTGGTGTCCTCAAAGTTACTTACTTGTCCCAGTGTAATAGCCTATCAAGAGGACAAAGAACTGTTTGTGTACATCTTTGAATGTGTTTACTATTTTTAATGTGCTAATGGAATTTTCTTTATCAGTGTATGAAAATGAAGACCAGTTACTTTGGCGTCCTGACGTGGTTTTGGAGAGCAAAGTTAGGGAGTACCTTGTTGAGACCTCATTAAGAACTGGAAATGAAAAAATTATGGATAGGATTTCTGCAGGAACGCATACAAGGGACAATGAACAGGTATACTTCAACTGCTTCTGTTGAAACAGCAGCCAACTTACAGTATCTTCTTGGTTTCTTATGTTTGATTTAAATATTTCTTACATGTGAATTGGATATCTTTTCGGACAGATTTTTAAAATTTGCAAAGTAGTGGTTTAAAAAAACGTAATCTCAAATCCTAGAGGTAACCTAATTTTACATAGTTTCATGTCTTCTGGTCTTTTTTCTATACAGATACACGTATCTTACTTTAGATACCATTTTATATCCTTTTAATCATTTAATTGTATTTTCCTGTGCCATTGAGATTCTTTAGTACCTCATTCTTGATGACTATATTTCTTCTTAGACTTGTAATTACTTCTTTAAACATGCTCTGTGGTTGGACTTTTAGATTTTATGATAAATATATTCTTTGAATTATTCTTGAACTTCAGTCAGGAAGTGATTAAAGGTAGTGTTTATTAAGACAGTATGAATTTGATGTAGGAGCATTTGCTAAGCACTCGTGTACCTGTAGATGCAGAACAGTCTCCTGATCACATCTGGGATGGGGGGTGGGAGAATTGCCTATTAACAGACTTTTGAATGCCCCTAGTTTTGCTCCTCTCATATGCTTTTTTCACTCTGTATCCCAAATCTGTGTGATCCTGACAAATGAATACCCAGAGATAGGTAGACTCAAAGTTGAATTCCCAAATAACACAGAGAAATCATATTAGCTGAACTTCAAAGTAGTTTTATCAGCTGTCGAAAAGAAATCCCATTGGGTTTTTGTATTGATATTTCATTAAGTCTATAAATTAATTTTGGAAGAATTAGTACTTTTACTGCATTAAACCTTTCTACTTCAAGAACATTATCTGACTCAATTTATTTGACTTTTTTATATCACTCAAATGTTTTTGTTTTTTTGAACATCACACGCATCTTATTAACTTATTGATTTTGTGTGTGTATTTAATGTTATTGTAAAGGGGATCTCTATTATATTTGTAATTGTATATTGATGTAGAAAAATAGCAATTTTTTAAAAATTTTATTTCAAGCTATTGAAACTTTGATTTTTCATTTGTTTCTGTTAGGTTTTCTACTTTTTAAAAATGTATTAATATTATTTTTGTTTTATACATCATAATTATATACATTTATGGGATGGGGTGATTTTTCTGGCTTTAAAGTCTTATTATACTTTTGTTCCTTACTCTTATTCCTATTTTATGTCTTAATAATTAGGCATAACTCTCAGAGACCTTTGGTATTAATCATGATTTTGGGCCTGATTTTGGTAGAAGTAATAAATCTAAGGTTTTTACATTAAGGATAATACTGGCCCTTAGTCAGTATAAACTATCTGTAGTATAGCAAGGTAGTATCCACTATTTATAACTATTATAGTTTTTGTCATTTTTTTTTTTTTTGAGACAGAGTCTCACTGTGTTGCCCGGGCTAGAGTGCCGTGGCGTCGTCTTAGCTCACAGCAACCTCAAACTCCTGGGCTCAAGCGATCCTCCTGCCTCAGCCTCCCGAGTAGCTGGGACTACAGGCATGCGCTATATATTTTTAGTTGTCCAATTAATTTCTTTCTATTTTTAGTAGAGACGGGGTCTCGCTCTTGCTCAGGCTGGTTTCGAACTCCTGAGCTCCAAAAATCCTCCCGCCTTGGCCTCCCAGAGAGCTAGGATTACAGGCGTGAGCCACCGCGCCCGGCCAGTTTTTGTCTTTTTAGTTAGAAATAGATATTGATTTGTCAGTTGCTTTTTCAGCAGCTGTTGAGTTTTTTTAATTGACATAATTATACATATTTATGAAGTACTTAGTGATATTTCAGTACATATAATGTATAGTGAGTGATCAGATCAAGGTAATTAGCATAGAGATGATTGTTTTTTAATGTAGCCTATTCATGTATTAAAAGTTTTTCTAATAATAAACCATCCTCACCTTCCTTGAAACTTACTTGTGCAGGTAGATTATTTAACTTTTGATTGAATTTTGTTATTGCTACTTACTATGTTCATAATTACAAACAACTTTAATAGGAAGAAATTCTAATTGAAAAAAATGATACCTTTTGTAGTAGATAGAAATAGCTGAGACCATTATAAACCCAGTCACTAAAGTACCAGTGCTACCATTCCAGGCCTGCTTTGTTCCTTTTTATTAAAACTTTAAAAGATAGGGAGGAAGTGACATCAAGAGACAAGCCATAGTTCTAATTTTTCCCAACTAGAAAAAGTCATCTAAAATAGGGGTATGTCTCAGCTCAGAAGGCCTAGCAATTAGAAGAAAAAAGAGTCAAGAATGATACAGGTAGGTGTATTCTGAGAATTAGAGTAAGAATGAACAAACCGAAGTAGTACCAGAGTCAGTCTGCAGGATAGTTATATAAACTATATATAACTAGTTATATAAACTATATGTAACTATGGGCAAACATACCCTCGAATTTCCTGAAATTAGGGAGCATTTCAGCCAGTATTTGTCAAGACTCTACCTGTTTTTTTAAATGCTGTTAGGTATGAACTTACAGCAATTTTTACTGGATGTTTTATTCCCTCTCTCTCTCCTAGGCATTATATGAACTTCTCAAGTGTAACCACAATATAAAGGAAGCAATCGAAAGGTACTGCTGCAATGGAAAAACATCTCAAGGTAAGAAACACTTGAGTTCAAGAGAGAGAAATGACAAAGGATGGTCATTTCAATATTTAAGCAAAATACTGTAAGGAACAGAGCAATCCTGTAACATTTTTATAAAATCTCTGTTCTTCATAGCAAATAATTTTTTCCTTTTCTTGCCCTCTATTTTTTGACATACCAGAGATTGTTCAAATACAAATTAGTTACCCCCGTCACCTCCACTTTCTTGAAGAAATAGTTACAGAACAAAGCAGACCCCAGAGATGACAATAATCCAAAGTAATTAAAAAGAATGGTTTTATAAATTCATTGAAAAAAAAGTTGGTTTTTTTAAAAACCAGACAGGAAATGAAAAGGAGATTAAGGATTTTAAAAAATAACATGTATAATATATTCCATTGAATTTATTGCAAGAACTGTATTTTTAGTAATCATGTAGTAACATTTTTACAGTGCTTAGGTTTTGTTTTGTGTGTGTCAAGGAAAATAGTTAACTTTTATTTCAGTATTTTTTTGTCATTATATAAATGGATTGCATGCACCATAGCTTTCATTAAGTAGATACAGAGTGAAAATAATACTTAATAATATTATATAAATAGCTTGGAAAATATAAAAGCTGAAAATAGTACATTTAAACTTGTACATTGAGTTAGTCTATTGAATACTTCCCTTATGAAAGCTGCTTCCTTGAAAAAATTATTTTAAGCTCTCAAAACTCTCAAAAACTAAATACTGGTTTCTTCAAACTATTTTTTTCACCTTTATTGTGGCTAATTAATGGCTTTGGGGACCTGGTCCCCAGTATCATTGAGTGAGACACTTCAGAGATAAAGGGGAATAATAAGCAAACTCTTAAGTCTAGGCTATGACCCTGTGAGTACCTTCTAGGTCTCTACCCCAAGTAGATTTTGAATTTGCCAACATTAACATCTCCTGGGAAGTTCAATGGGATTTAATGTTTTGAGAGCATGGACTGTTTCTTATTCCCTTTAGATTTCCAGAGTGTGGCACTCCAACTTTAAATAAATATGTGTTGATTATACTTTATTTATGGCCTCTAATTAAAGAACTTAATGGTTTTGATGTAAGACCAAAATACAGCTTTTTTTCCCCATAAAGGAAATAGCCCTTTTTTCTAATTTTAAAATATATGTGCTTATTGTAAAACATTTTTTAAAAAATCAGAAAAACAAGCATAAGTTAAAGAAAAACATTAAATTCTTATAATGCAGAGGAAAAAACCTAATGTTTATATATATTTTTGTATTCTAGGCTTACTGATAAGATTTAGAATATGCATACTTTTGGTGATCCTAACAGAAATCTACATACAGAATTTGTGTGTGTGTGTGTGAGAGAGAGAGAGAGAAAAAGAGAGAGAGAGTGTGTATGTGTTTATGGCCTTTTACAGGGAAAACATTGAAAATAAATCAGTGATTCTCATAAAAGAGTTCTGAGGACAATGAATTTTGTCTTAAATTACTTTTTAGAAGGAATGACTGCATGGACAGAAGAAGAATGCCGAAGCTTTGAACATGCACTCATGCTTTTTGGAAAAGATTTTCATCTTATACAGAAGAATAAGGTAAGTTAAGCAAATTAGTACAGAGAAATTGCTTACTAACTACAGTGAATGTAAGCAACTAATTTGTAAGTCACTTGAGTAGGAAAAATAGCAATAACTTGTTAATATTCCCCTGCCATTAACATCTCATACATCACTATAAACGTTAACTGGAATTTACTCACACATGCCACGGGCTGCTCATGGGATGGCTGAGAGTATATTCACATATCTTTTCACATAAACAGTTGTAATATTCTACTCAAAGAAAATGGATTCATGATATTTTTCAGGAAGGTTCTTACTCTTTTATGTTTTTCCTTTCATTTCTTTCCAAGCTATTCAGAGGTTTGTGGCCTCAAAAATTTCTTATCAGCAGTGAAAACTGCAATTGCTGAAAGAAGAAACATTGTTACTAAAAGCAACTAAAAAATATATTCTAGCAACAGCAAATGCTGGCAAGGATGTGGAGCAACAGGAACTTAGGGGCATTGCTGGTGGGAATGCAAAATGGTATAGCCACTTTGGAAGACAGTTTGGCAGTTTCTTATAAAACTAAACAAACTCTTACCATATGATTTAGCAATCCTGCTCCTTGGTATTTACCCAAATGAGTTGAAAACTTATGTCCACACAAAACGTGCACACAGTGTTTATAGCCGCTTTAATCATAATTGCCAAAACTTGGAAGGAACCAATATGTCCTTTGAGGTGAGTGGATAAATAAACTGTGGCACATCTAGACACTGGCCTATTATTCAGTGCTTAAAAAAAAATGAGCTATGAAGCCACAAAGAGACATGAGAAATCTTAAATGCATATTACTAAGTGAAAGAAGCCAATCTGAAAAGGCTACAACTATATGACATTCTGGAAAAGGTGAAAACTACAGAGACAATAAAAAGATCACTGGTTCCCAGGGATTTAGAGGTAGGAGGGAGGGATGCATAGGTGGAACACAGAGGATCTTAAGGGCAGTGAAACTATCCCGTATGATACTATAGTGGTGGATACATCTCATTATACATTTGTCAAAACCCATAGAATGTACATCAAGAGTGAACCCAGATGTAAACCATGGACTTTGGGTGATGACGTGTCAGTGTAGGTTCATTGATTTTAACAAGAGTACCGCTCTGGTGTGCAGGTGTTGACAGTGGGGGAAGTTATGCATGTGCGGGAGTGGGAGGGACATGGGAACTGTCTGTCCTTTCTGCTCAATTTTGCTGTGGACCTAAAACTACTCTATAAAGTCTATTTAAAAATACATATTTTTTTCTCCTAATAATATGGGATAGTTAAGTCTTATTAAAATATTCTTTTTTATTATCTCTCTTCATCCTCAAGGAAGGCAGTGTTCCGAAGCATTTAGGTGGATAGGTCAATATTTATGCCTTTAAAAAAATTAATAGACTTTATTTTTTAGAGCAGTTTTAGGCTTACAGCAAAATTTAACAGAAAGTACAAAGTTTACATATATCCCCTCCACCTCTATAGTTTCCCCTATTATTAACATTTTTGTTAATATGGTACATTTTGTTATAATTAATGAGCTGGTATTGATACCTTATGATTAATTAAAGTCCATAGTTTACATTAGGTTCACTCTTTTTATTGTACAGTATGTGATTTTTTTTTAAAAAAGCATATTTTTCTATGGCCAGGTGTGGTAAAGGAAGACTGAGGTGGGAGGTCGGAGGATTACTTGAGTCCAGGAATTTAAGACCAGCCTGGGCAGCTCCATCTCTACAAAAAATGAGACCCCGTCTTTACAAAAAGTTTAAAGGTCTCTACAAAAAGTTTAAAAACTAGCCAGATGTGGTGGTGTGTGCCTGTAGTCCTAGCTACTTAGCCCTAGCTACGTGGAAGGCTAAGGCAGGAGGGCATCACTTGAGCCCAAGAGCTTGAGGCTACACTGAACTATGGTTGTGCTACTGCACTCCAGGTTGGGTGACAGAGTGAGACCCTGTCTCTTTAAAATATATACATATATAAATATTTTTTTCTTTTTTATTTCTTTTCACAGGTATTAATCCCTAAGAGTCAATATGTTTTGACAAATGTGTAAGGATGTGTATCCACCATTACACTATCATTCGGAATAATTTCACTGACCTAAAAAATCCCATGTTTCACCTATTCTTCCCTCCCCACCACCTCACTCACAACCTCTAGCAACCAAGGATCTTTTTACTGTCTCTATACTTTTGCCATTAAAGAATGTCGTATAGTTGGAATCATACAACGTGTAGCCTTTGCAGATTGGCTTCTTTGACTTAGCAATATGCATTTAAGTTTCCTCCCCTTTTTTGAGGCTTGATAGCTCACTCCTTTTTATCACCGAATAGTATTACATTATATGGATATACCTATTTGTTTATTCATTCACATATTAGAGGATATCTTGGTTGCTTCCAAGTTTTGGCAGTTATTAAAGCTGCTGCAAGCATTTGTTTGCAGATTTTTGTGGACATAAGTTTTCAACTCCATTTGATTAAATGCCAAGGAGCAGGGATTGCTGGATGGAATGGTAAAAGTATGTTTACTTTTGTATGAAACTGCTAAACTGTCTTCCAAAGTGGCTATACCATTTTGTGTTCCCACCAGCAATGAATGAGAGTTCTCTTACTCCACATCTTCACCAGCATTTGGTGGTGTCATTGTTTTTGGATTTTCACCATTCTAAAAGTTTTTAATGGCATCTTTTTGTTGTTTTAATTTGCAGTTCTGATGATGTATGATGTTAAGCGTCTTTTATGCTTATTGGCTATTTGTGTATCTTTTTTCAGGTGTCCCTTCAGATCTTTTGCCCTTAATTGAGTGGCTTGTATTCTTATTGTTGAGTTTGAAGAGTTATTTATATTTTTGGATTATAGTCCTTTATCAGATTTGTTTTTTGCAAATATTTTCTCCCAGTTTGAGGCTTTTTATTCCCTTAACATTCGTCATTTGCAGAGTAAAAGTTTTTAATTTTAATGATGTCCACTTTATAGTTTTTTTGAATTGTTCATGCTTTTGGCATTTTATCTAAAAAGTCATTGCCAAACCTAAGGTCATCTAGATTTTCTCCTGTTATCTTCTAGGAGCTTTTATAGTTTTGCATTTTACATTTAGATCTATAGTCCATTTTGAGTTAATTTTTTCAAAGGTGTAAGGTCTGTATCTAGATTCATTTTTTGCATGTGGATGTCCAGTTGTAGCACTACTTGTGGAAAAGATTATCCTTCCTCCATAGTCTTGCCTTTGCTCTTTGGTCAATGATCAGTTGACTATATTTATGTGAGTATATTTCTGGGCTCGCTCTTCTGTTCCATTAATCTGTTTGTCTGGTTTTTTCCCAATACCATACTGTCTTGATTACTGTAGCTTTATAATAAGCCTTGAAATTAGGTAGTCCTTTGACTTTATCTTTTTCTGGGTCTTTTGCATTTCCATACAGAATTAGGTTGTTGATATCCACAAAATAACTTGCTGGAATTTGATTGGAATTGCACTGAATCTGTAGATTAAGTTGGGAGGAACAGACATCATAATAATGAGATGTCAGTCTGTGTTCATCTATCTATGAACATAGAATATCTCTCCATTTATTTAGTTCTTATTTGATTTCTTTAATCAGAGTTTGGTAGTTTTCCTCATATAGATCTTGCATGTATTTTGTTAGATTTATACCCAAGTATTTAAGTCTTGAGGGTGTTAATGTAAATAGTATTGTGTTCTTAATTTCCAATTTCAATTGTCATTATTGGTATATAGGAAAGCAATTGACTTTTGTATATTAACTTTGGATCCTGCAAATTTGTTATCATTGCTTATTACCTTTAGGAGTTTTTTGTTGATTCTTTGGGATTTTCTACATAGACAATAACGTCATCTGTGAACAGACACAGTTTTATATCTTCCTTCTCAATCTGTATACTTTTTATTTCTTCTTGTCTTACTGCAATTGCTAGACCTTCCAGTAGGATGTTTAAAATTTCTTACTTTCTGTACATATGAAAACCTAATGTTTTCTCAAAGATGAGATGAATAGATAAAACATTTTTAAAGAAGTCTGGGTTGTCTTTTTAAATAAAAATAAAACCATCAGTTTTGTAATGACTTATGAAATTTATTCCATTCATTCCAAAAACAATTATGTCCTTCCACTCTACTTACTAGACATTGTTTTAGGCACTAGAGATATATCAGTGAATAAGACAGAAAAGGTCTGTGGCCACAGGAAGCCTGCATTCTCTGTGAAGATTTATAGTTAATGATGTTTATTGAAAAGGTATACTATATTTCTTTGATTAAAAAGCTTGTCCCTATATTAGTAATTTTATATCAACAACTTGCTCAGGAATTTGGGATAGAGATACAGAAGCTTCTTTATTCGATACTGATTAAGCAAGGAAGAAAGTGTTTACTGGATAAGGATAAAGAATTTTGTTTGTACATCTGAACTCATGTCCGTGGCTGTATGTGGTTATAGGAGCCCTAGTTTGAGTGTGGAGCCAAGCTGGTGAGGCTCAAATTTTACTGTTGTTGTTATTACCAAAGTCTGTTGGAGGTGAGAGCCAAACACATGTTGGAGGGAAAAAGTCCTACCTTTCACTAGCAAATAATCTTAAATTCCAGATACTATAGATTATTGATTCGTTTGCCAAGGGTTCTTAATCTTTTTTGGATAATGGAACTCTTTGATAATCTGATGAGGCTGCATTCCTTCTCCCCAGAAAAGTGTACCTGCATATAATTTTGGGAATTAATAGATCCCAATGAAATCCATTCATGGACCCCTCAGGGGTTGATTAGTCCAAAGGTAAGAACCCCTCACTATAATCAGAATCACAGTGAGAGTTCAATGAAGAAAAGTAAAGAATGTGCCAGTGTTTAAGGATTTTTAGTAAATGTGTGAGGGAATTTCAGGATGCGTACTTTTTTTATAAACTAATACATTCTAATTTTTATAAAAACAACTTCGGGCTTTTGAATATGGCCTCATTATTAAAAGTAAAGACATTTCACTAATAAAAGTGTTTGGAATTTCGTAATTGGGAGGATAGAAAATAAAGACCCATGGATTGAAATTGCAGTGTTGTAGGGGGAAAAATTGCTTTAAAAATGGGTTGAATTTGTTGTTTTATTTTTAAAATTCAACTTTTCTTATTAGGTGAGAACTAGAACAGTTGCTGAATGTGTAGCATTCTACTATATGTGGAAGAAGTCTGAACGTTATGATTACTTTGCTCAACAGACAAGATTTGGAAAGAAACGATATTATCATCACCCTGGAGTTACGTAAGTACCATGGGTTTGACGTCAGTGACTTTTGTTTTAAATCATGATATGCAGTCATAAAATTATTGGGGTGTATTTTTCAGGGACTATATGGATCGTTTGGTAGATGAAACAGAAGCTTTGGGTGGGACGGTAAATTCTTCAGCCTTAACTTCTAACCGGCCTGAGCCTATTCCTGATCAACAGCTGAATATTCTCAACTCTTTCACTGCCAGTGACTTGACAGGTAAAGTGAAGATCTTTTTGGGTTCTTTAGTATAGGTTGTTGGAAAATTGTGTCCTCTTTGCTTCATATTACAGGACCACTCACTTAACCATGTTCTATTTCTTTTTAGCTTTGACCAACAGTGTAGCAACTGTCTGCAACCCCACGGATGTGAATTGTTTGGATGATAGCTTTCCTCCACTGGGCAACACACCCCGTGGACAAGTAAATCACGTGCCTGTTGTAACAGAAGAGTTACTCACCCTGCCCAGCAATGGGGAAAGTGATTGTTTTAATTTATTTGAGACTGGATTTTATCACTCGGAGCTAAATCCTATGAACATGTGCAGTGAAGAGTCAGAACGACCAGCAAAGAGATTGAAAATGGGCATTGCTGTTCCTGAATCCTTTATGAATGAGGTTTCTGTAAATAATCTGGGTGTGGACTTTGAAAATCACACACATCACATCACCAGTGCCAAAATGGCTGTTTCTGTGGCTGACTTTGGCAGTCTGTCTGCCAACGAGACCAATGGTTTCATCAGTGCCCACGCTCTGCATCAGCACGCCGCCCTTCACTCTGAGTGACGCAGGGAAGGAGCCCAGAAACAGTGTGTGTTCAGTACCAGTAAACTTGAGGGGAGCTATCAGGTTTGCATAGTCTTTCACTGGAAGTTTGAACCTTTTTCACTATGACATCAGTGATGTCAGTATATATAGAACTATATCTTGATTTATCAAGAGTATTTTCATTTTTCAATCCATAAATGTGGAAATGAACTATGATCAGCAGAGTTGGGAACTAAGATTGAACTCTGTGGTGCAGCTTTAAGCTCTGCTTCTTTCTTCCTCATCCCCAATACCTCTTCCCCACTCCCTTCTTTTTCTATTCTTTTCTGTTCCCCACTGCCCTCACTCCCAATTTTAAAACCTGTAGACAGAGGCCACCAGCTCAAAACCAGCACAGATGTTCTGAACTGAATGGTGTGGCTTCTTTTCATGTAAATTCCTTTTGCCGTAACGGATGCAGTGGAATAACAATGTTTACAGGTACCAATCCCGATCCCTGCTCAATGTAGCATTTTTTTGGTTTTATTTTCTTAATTAATAAAAGCAGGGGTAGGTTTCTTTAAACTGCACAAACATGCAAGGATTTTTTTAAAATGGAAACTTCTCTCATGTTATTCAACTAGAGCACTTCAGTTTACAAAACAGCAAGTCCATCTTTATGGAAGCCAGCACGAGGAACTGTGTGCAAATTATGAAGACACTTGCTTGGATCCTGCTTCAAAATTCTAGACCAGGGCTACCTTACACAGAATTGGCCATTCTACTGCCAGGAGATTTCTGTGTAACTTCACTAATTGGCTAAAAATATGGTATTTGAAAATGCGGTATTCAGATGGGGTTTTGTCCACCATTGTCAAGATTGTAATCTTAAAAATCATATACCGGTCATTGATAATTTAGTTTATCCTGAGGCAGTTGACTTGCAGAGGCACAGTCTACAAAGCCTCGGATGTTGCCACTCAATGGTTTACATTTTGGGACACCTCTTAAGTTGTTCGTAGCACTGCAGTTCAAAGTGTTAATATGTAGAGGGACTTCTAGATTTTATACATAATGCAGTAGAACCTTGAAGTATATTTAAGCTTTTTTGTTTAGCTTGAACACTTGGCAAGAAAAATGTGAGTTCCTTTCTGAAATAGAATGGTACGTTACCACTTTAAGTTTTAAAAAGTGATAAACATTCAGATGTATCTCAGTTTTATTTTTATTCTAAACATCGTGAATGGGAAGCCATTGTCATAAACTTTGGCCATTTTTGCTCTGTAGACATGCCTCTTTAAGTTATAAGGTGAATCAAACAATATGTGATACAGTATTAGGATATAATAAGCTTTGCTTTTATAGTACAGTTAAAATACAAAATTCCTTTTTTTGGCACCATCTTAATTAAAATTTTTGATTTTTACTAGTTGTGTTGCTTTGCAAAAAACTTAAATGTTTGGCTGCATTGCTAATATTTGTAAGTGTAAGTTGCTTCAAGGTTGTGCTGATGAGTAGATAGGACGTAGTGATTAGTGATCGAAAGGGAGGGTATTTATTATACAAACTGTGAACTGCAATGACATCCTTAGTTTTGGATGATGTGTATTCTTGTTTTTCTTTGCAGCATTTTAATGAAGATTGCTTTGAAGTGTTTACGCAGTAGCACATTTACTATAAAATTTAGTTTAGCACAGTGGACAAAAGTAGTTAATAACTTAAAATCAGTCTCTAATTTATACATCTAAAGTCTAGCATTCCTGTGTGCACACAGTAAATAATGGGTAGCCTGGGCTCTGTGTTGCTTTCCGATATTTTTATCCAAGGTTGTCAGCTTCTTATTGCTGTGTTGGTTGTGCTAAACTTTGAACCTTATTTCTTTTATTAAAAATCAGTACACTTTCTATAATTTAGTAAGATACTGGCCATAATGTTCCATTGTTATAACTTTAATTTTCACTCTGGGTTTACAGTGGCTGGTCTGTATAAATAATTTACACAAAGATGACTGAATGCTAATACCAGTTGCACTTAAATGAACATGCCCATTCTCAGTAGCTGATGCAGTAATATATTCAGTTTATCTATGCATTGCTGGATCTTGATATAAGATGGAAACAGTGTTTCTTATCTAAAGTTTTGATTATCAGCAAGTTGAATGGACACTTTAGTTATTTAAATAAAGATTTTTGACCAAAATCCAGAAAATGGTATGAGAGAAAAATAAATTCCAGCTAGTTTAATAGATTTTTAAATGCCAATCCAATTTTAGCCTCTTAGAGAGTGCTAACTAGCTGGTAACGTTTACTTTTAATTCCTTGTTAAAATGAGGCAATAATTTGCAAGATTTTTGTATATAAGTGTAAATTCTTCATATCTTTTTAGATCTAATTCAATATTTTCTGACTACTTCTGCCATGTATAATACCATTTTTGTGCATGCTTGATGTGACATTCATAAATTGTACCACTATGACTTTATCCATGTAAAATAGCTATTTATTGAATTTTCTTTTAAAAGCTGGATTTATTGTTTTTTCTCTCTGTTTAAACATCTTAACAGAATTTGTTACTGTTTATTAAAAGAATTGCGTTTGAAAGCATGAAAATAACTGATTTATAATCATATGAAGAAATAATAATGCCTTTATTATCAAGTGTTAAGCACAATTCTTATAACAAACTGTGATAAATTCTTTGATTTTTTTCCTTTGCCGCATTATTTTTGTATGAACAAACCAAAAATTCATGGTGAGCAGTTGCAGTGTTGGCTGATATATCTTCAATGTACAGGGAATTTGAAGAGGACAGTGGATTCATTTAGAAGTGTAACTGGTGCTGTGATTATAGCAATACTTTACTTTTGTTAGTTGTACTTCATCTTTTTTACGCTAGCTTTTTAAATGTTTAGTTTTCCTCTTGTCATGGTCAACTGCTGAATTTACTTGAAGGATGTAGAATACTGTTTAAATAATACTAAAATCTGTACAATTAGGTCAAAGAATTGTGCAATTGTTTCCTTTTTAATTTTTAAAATCTAGGGTCATAAATATTTGAGAACGCCAGATCTGATAGAGCATAGTGATACTATTTAATTTAACCAAAGTCTCTAGTGAATATTTCAACTTTGAATGTAAACTAACAAATAAACCTGACCACCAAGGAGATTGTTTGCCCAGAGTTTCAAAGCACATTGTCTACAAATGGGAACTGAAATAATTTATAAAAATATTGACATTACTATGTTTTTTAAAAAGTTCCTAATTTTTTCACTAAAAGGAGGAAACTATTAGTTTTATTGTTAAATATGGTAGATATTATTCCTCTTAGATGACCAGTGATTCCAATTGTCCCAGTTTGAAATAAGTACCCTGTGAGTATGAGATAAATTAGTGACAATCAGAACAAGTTTTAGTATCAGATGTTCAAGAGGAAGTTGCTATTGTTGCATTGATTTTAATATTTGTACATAAACACTGATTTTTTTGAGCATTATTTTGTATTTGTTGTACTTTAATACCTGGTGTACAGTTCCAGAAATAAAAATCTGGAAATCTTTTTTTTCTTGGTTTGTGTGAGTATTTGCCAAAAATAGACTTTATTTAATGAATCTTAAGCTATACCAAATAGCTAATATTACACCCGTTAAATTGGTTTTACATGCAGTAAATAAGACATATGATACATACGTAATAAAGGTGGTAGATAAGTTTTCTTTAAATCCTCTATAGTAGCTTTCCATCTATAATAAAATTCTAACCATCTTAAAGTAAGGATTATACTTCCGGTTTAATTCAGGAAGCATTTGTTGAATGTTATGTTTCAAACACTGTTCTAAGCAACTGGGTCTGTTAGGAAAACATGATATCTGAAACTTGATCAAGTATTATTTGACAGACTATGTTCAACTAGTCTTCCTTATCTATGCTATTCATAGTTTCATTGAACCTACCTAGTCACATCGTTCCTAAACCTTCATCGTTTCAAGCTAAAGATCTTGCCTTAGCCTAATTTCACAAGTTTGTCCCTATATTTCATTTTCTGTGACCAGAACTTTATCTAGTTCCATTCTTAATATGCAGTGATCAGACTGCACATAATATCCAAATTCTGTACAAGGCCAAGAAGGGGATAGAATGAAAGCAAAAACTTTCACTCCTCTGCTTTTGGTTACTTGTCTACAACCATATTCCTTCATTCTCAGACACCAAAGGGCCTAGTGTGGGGGGGGCTTGTGTGGTGGTCACATGCAGAGAAGCACCTCCAGAGGGGGGACAAGCACAGTATTTTAATACAGCCAAGGCAGCAGCCAAGTGCCCCATAAGAGCTACATAGTAACTTCAGGCTTTGAGGGAGGAAGAAGCCTTGTGGAAGCACAATAATCTCTAGTGACTTCTAGGCTACCAGAAGTCTTTTTGACCATAATTTCCATCAATAGTGTGCTTTTTGAGCCTGCTGGTGCTAAGTGCTACAGAGAAAAATAGGGAAGTGGAATGGAGAGTACTGGGGTGGGAGCCAGGGACTGCAATTTCATTGCGGTGATTAGGCAAGCCTCTTCTCTGAGGTGACAGGAAAGGGGAGAACAAACTATGTGGCCATCTGGAGGAAGATCTTTGCAGGCAGAAGGAACAAGTGCAGAAGCCCTGAAGTGGAACGTGCCTGGCAGGTTCAGGGTGTGGCCAGGGGGCAGGTGTGGCTGGGATGGAATGAGCAAGGTGACAACCAGCAGAGCAGATCTGAGGTAAAGAGCAGCTAGAGCAGCTAGATCACGTATGTGAAGGACTTCATTTGCTCCAGGACAGGAGGAGGATTTTGAGCAGGGGCATGTCAAGATCTGACTTTAACTTTAAAAGAATCCCTCTTGGTGATGTATTCTGTAAGCAGGGCAGGTATGGAAAGAGGAAAGACAATTAGGAGGCTACTGAAATTGCAATAAACTAGGGGAGTAAAGCTGGTGGCACAGCAGTGAAGGTGGTCAGAATCTGGTTATACAGGTTCCATGAAGATTTCAGGGGCCCAATAAATAACACCCTCCTTCCTATCCAAGTTTAGAACTGAGAATTGGAGCAGGAGTCAGGTCAATGGAGATCAAAGTAACTATTGCTAATAAAATTCTGGGGAAGATGGCTTCAGAGCTCTGGCCAGGTTGGCTTGCTAATACTCCACCTCTGAAGCAGACTCACTCTGGCACTGGCTGGGCTGGCTACCGGCTGCTCCCTGCACAAGGCAGAGAACTGCCCAGGACACATTCTTTCTGCTGGCAGGCAGAGTCTACAGAGAAGGAACTAGAAGGGTGTGGGCCATTGGTGCCTAGTTCTCCAAACATACTCTGAGAAAGTCACTTCCTCCACTGGGGGGAGAGAGAGCGGCTATGAGCATTACAAATGGAAGCCCTCCACATAAAACCTGAGACATGGGGAATAGGTATTCCTCCCACTGACACTATCTTTTAACTGTATTCCCACGTGAAAACGATCTCTTGCTCTCTTTTTTTTTTTTTAACCTTTTTTGGTGTGGAAATGTTCAAAGAGTAAATAGTATAAGGACCTCACATTTTCCTCTTACCCAGCTAAAACAACCTTTAAATTGTACATACACACACTGGTTTACTCATAGCAACACAATAGATATTTTTTACTTGATTCTGTAAAAATAAAGTTTTTACATAAGTTTGTAGACATCAGCAGTACTACAAAAATTACTGGTGCTTGGCTAAAATTTTACAAACCACCACAGAGCTGTACAAAATAAACAAAAGAAAAATTGGAATTATAAGTTCAGGTAGTAGGTTTTAATTTAATAAGCTATTGTGTATTTAGGTGAAGCCCAATTAAAATTTGAATTGCATTACAAATTTGAAATTGTAATGAAGCAAATAGCTTTTATCATGAAATTGGAACATAATATCAACAAAAACAAAAAATTCCTATTCCAATTAGGTCTCAAAATATTTGTTCTACAGGTGGAACTCAGAGAACTGATTAACAAAAAACATTGAGATAACTGAGTAGAAAACCTAATTTCTAATTCAGAGTTAGCTGACAATTGTGTAGTAGTTTGAAAAAAACTCTTCTCCTTGGTTGATGTCCCTAAGTGCAACAAGAACAACACATCGAAGCGGGCTGAAAACAAAAAAATATACAAAAGGTAAGAATATTGACAGATAAAAGCTCATATTTTTAATATAATCAGTATGGGTTTTATAGATGTAACTTTCTCTCTACTCAGGTTCTGTACATTTTAGTTCATACATTTGATTTCTATGAGGAAATAGTTCTTATCCCTGATGCAGGTACTCTAGAGAAGAGTATGTCTATATTGTTAAAAAAGACCACAAATCAATAGGTTTATACAATTGACTATCTCTTTGGAAAACTCTGTTTCTATTTTTAGGCCCCCAAAACTGGTATCACAAAAAGGATTTTAAAATGACATTATAGTTTAACATTTTTTTATTAATTTGTATCTTGTATTCTAAAAAATGGAAACATTACTTAAAATTAGTTGGAATTAAAAAAAATACTTTTTCTGGACACAGTAAGACACTGTTATATATACACCTTTAAAGTTCTAATGACATCATACCCCAGAATGCATAGCTAAAAAAACCTAATTGTTCTAACACACACATGTAGAGACACAAGTTATCAAGTTTTAAGTACAGTGAATAGTCCAAGTTTTAAAAATCATTCATCTTAAAAGGATAATTTAATAGGTCCTATGCAAAATAAGGTGTGCTAGCAACTCAGTGAAAAGATTATATATTCCTACAGCATTGTTAACAAAGAACTCGCTCTCCAGAATTACTTATATTTAAAAATTGTTATTTGAGTATTCTCAGTAGACTTTCCACTTAATAAGCAGAAAATAAATGTTACATTAAAATATGTATCTTCTGGATATAGTCCTTTTTATCACTATTAGGTTTCCGAACCAAATAGTGAAATGGGCAAAAGAAACAGTGTAATTTGGCCTCTTTCTTCAATTGGGTGCTTTCTTGTGAGGTAGAGAACATGATACTTTAAATGATTAAAGTAAAAATGTATTTGAAAATTTTGTGGGTAGGAAAAACAACAGAATCATAAGAAAAAAACTTTAAGGTCAATACTTGTAAAGTATTACATAGAATAACAATGGATAATAGTAAGCAGAATAATCTAAGTTAAAGGAAAATTTTAAATTTCAAATATTTATATTTAACACATTAAGGTGTGATGAACATAAAAAATCTAAGTTACCTATAATTTTTCACTAAAAATATCTTACCCCAAATTCTCTATAGCTTTTTCTTAGAAAATATTTTTTTAAGTACCACATAAGATAGGAAATTCTCTTTTAGAAGACTAACCTTTGTTTGTCATAGCTGTAGGCAATGTTTGGAAGATACTGCTTCAGTTCTATAGGGAAAATGGCAGGCACATCAAATTCCTGATAACAGACATTAGCTGCTCTGTCTAGGAACAAGCACAAAATTTTTAGAAAAAGAACCATGATACAAGGTCATGGAAAACAGTATTGAATTATGACACTTAACATATGGTTTTCTAAACTATTGGAACATGCTCAAAATAATTACTACTATGTTCCAGGCACTGTGAGAATTTTTTTTAAATGGGTCATTGGGAATGAAACTGTTAGATTTTATATATTTACATATATTTTTATATATATAGTAAATAACAAATAATATGTAAAACAGAATATCTAAAAAGTAAATAAAACATTTACATAGAACATAATAAACATATGTTTATATTATATACAAACATATATAATAAACAGTATGTTTTATTGTTTACTTTTTATATACCAGGAAATAGAGGCTCAGAAAGGTTAAAGGTTAAATAAAAGAGACAGGCTTGGAGTTCAAATCTCCCTAACAAAGCCTATGCTAAATGTAGCCAAATGATCAAACTTTTACCTGTGGGAAAGTCAAATCCTAAAGAAGGTAAGTGACTCACAAACTTAGCAATAGAAAGAGGATACCAGTCTAGCGATTAATCTATAAGGCTATTTTGAGGCACTGACAAAATAATCTCTAAATTAACTAAAACGCTATTTAAAAAACGCTAAAATAATAATGATCGAAAGGGCAGTTATCAATTGCCTATACTCACTGCAAAATCAGAACAAAAATAGTAACTTAAAGAATTCCAAATAATGTCTATCATTATTTCCCCAAATTCTCTCTCTGTTTTCTTCCCTCCAAAAGTTATAGTTGCTTAAGGACTTTGAATAGCTGAGATGAACACGCGATTGCCTTTGGCACTCAGTTATCTGGCAAAGGAGTAGAATTAACCATTGTTATATCTCATCTCACAGCTCCATGATGCTTACTTACCATTTGAACAATTGTTGACATACTGTCCTACAGCCAGGGGATTATGAATTTCTGATGTTAGCCATGTACTATCACTCATTTTTAAAGGGCCAAGTCGATCCCTCCCATTGCAAGATCTGAAACAGGTGAAAATATTAGCTAAGGGGTTATTCTTCTGTATCTTAAAATAGAATTCAAAAATACAAAATTTACCCTAGAATTAAACAAGTGCAATTTCTCTTAAAAAAAAAACCTTGTCTCAACAACGGGATAACCAAGTTGTTAATAGAAGCTATCTAAATAGATTTTTATTTAAAGTACAAATGCTGTTGGTCATAATCATTGTTGTAAATGTGGTTCTGTCTCCTATACTTAAATTTGAACATGGGCATCACTTACCTGTACACAACTTTTGATATTCCTTTGTCATTTCCATCAATGAGTACCCCATCCAGGCATCTAAAAATAAATGGATTTCCAATGGACTGGAAAAAGATTGGCTCATACTTCTGATATACTGTACCTATTATACAATAAGAGAAGACATTATAGCAACATGGAAAAATCATAAACAGTGTGGTAAGAACATTTCTCTGAAACATAATCACATTCTCTTTGGTTACTTTCCCCCTGTAAAGAGTGAATGTCCATTAGCAGAGCATAGAACCAACTTGTGCACACAGCAGAATAAAAAAAAATACCTATCTTGGTTAATGAAAATATGAACATCACATTTTAGGTTCGGTTTTACAAAATCACATATTTTTTTAAGTAGAGTGTGATTTGACAGCTAAAGAGTCTCTAAAAAATGTATTTTGCTAATAATTTAATAATGTAGACATATATGGGCACAGATGAGTCTGACATTCAGGTTGTTTTTGTTTTTCCTTTTTCTGGCAAAGGAGAAAAGGAGAAAATATTTACCAGGTGCTTCCTATGTGCCGGGCACGTTCATCTATTTATTAAATTTATTTTAGTATTAATTTGTTTGGTTGGCTTGTTCTATTTAATCTTTATAGAGTTAGGTTAGTTGTACAGCAGGAAACTCAGACTTTCTTGCTTGGGGATATAAAATTAGAAAATGGCAGAATGACTTTTTAAAAACATGGTCTATCCAACTCAAATATTCACATACACACTTTCCACTATACCAAATAACATAAGTTTAACAAATAACATTCTATTGAGCATTCTAGTCAATGATCTTTTTTTGCAAAGAAGTTGCCTTACTAGTGTAGAAATGGCAGGAACATCTTTATTCAGTGATTTATGATTTAAACTCTTTTATGTTTTGACCCATATCATTTTTATCTTTAGTCATCAACTAAGCCAAAGTGGCTTATTCTCTAGTGCTTTCTAAGTAATTTGTACAAGTGGACTATACAATGTTCTAAACATTGGCTAGAAACATTTCCTTAAAAGTACATTTATTCTATCACATACTCCATGATACTTTCTAACATAATTTACAAAGAGTTCATTCCCAAATTAGAACTTTAAAGATCTATGGAAACCTGAGTTTCCAATTCAACCCTTTAAGGACTACAGGGCTAGGCATTTTATTGAGCTTATATTAATCAGTATGCAAGAAACTTGGCAAAGTACTAATTGTGCTGTTACCAGGATACATAGATACAACCGCGCCTTTTGGTACCAATCCTTTAGTAACGAAGACACCTTTTCCAGCAGAAATCAAAGAGCTAGTTGCTCGAGCAACGCTAAAACCCAATGTCTTATAAAGAATTTCTTCTGGTTTTAAGATATTTTGCTGTTGATGTCTGTTTTCAAGCAGTTTCACCCTTTGATGTTCAAGTGCCAGAAGGTCTTGATATTTTGATTTAACAGGTTCTGGAAGCAGAGTCAAGATTTCTGATTGTTTATCAAAATCATTTAAAAATAGAGCCTGGAAAACTTTCAGTAATGTTCCTAGGACATCTTCATCTGAGATAACTTTGTCTTTAGATTCCTCTGGAACATATCGGAGGGTCCTGAAAATGGGAAAAGTTTCTATTCACTACCTTTCAACTGATAAGAGCCACACTATCTTCATGCTTTCTGGGTTACTGCCCTTAATGAACTGTAAGATTATTCTGATGTGTTTGAAAAACATAAAGCTCAAGAAGTTCAGAAAAGAATTGTTTGGGGTAGCTCTAGTTACCTAACTCCCAACACTACCCACACAAGTAGCCAGTATTTATGAAAGGCCCATTCTGTACCAAATGCTTTTGGGTCCTTTCATTATCCCATTTTTGCAGACAAGGAAATAGGCTTGGAGGTGTTAGGGAACTTGCCCAAGGTCCAAAAGCCAGCAAGTGGGAGAGCCAGAAGCAGAACTGTAGCAGCTCTCTCCCCAGCTACACCCAACAATCACTTGAGTGTTATCCCATGAGAACCTTCATATTCAATGGCTTTCTTTACAGGCATGTAGTTTCAAAGACAAATTTTACATATACTTTGTCACATTCTCTCCAGGAGTACCACCTTCTTTAATGACTGCATCACTTATTTCCACAACTTTAGTACATAATTTCCAATTGTACTAACTGTATTATTTTTACTCTAGAACAAAAGGGGAGCAATTTCCACCTCACAATTCTACAGTAACGATGCACCTGCATTCATGTCTCCCTCGTATGAAACTTCGGGAAATCTCTTTGGCTTCCCAATTTTTCTTAACTGCTCTTCCAGGAGGCCTAGTCTGCCTATGTGGTGAGCACTGTGTTGACTCCTTGCAGATCACCAGCACACACCCTTAATAATGCCGACAGCGTCACTGTCCAGGGCGACCTACTCAGCTAACGTACTCAAAACCCAAAACCCGACGAACTTTTAGTCGTTTTTTGCGCGTTTTATGCTTTAGGTACTCCAAGGTATTCTCACAGTCGAGCTGGGTTGCTTTCACCACATAAATTATTTGCATGGAGCTGTGAAAATAAACCTTCCTTTGGCTTTTCTGAGGAACTTCAAGTCCTAACTATGCCTGGGCGGAGAAAAGGCCACGCACTCTCACGAGGTAAGAGTAGTCTCCTTTTTTTTAAAAAAAGATGATTTTTATTAAATCAAGTCATTGCACTTGGTCATTTTATTGCTACAGCAAAACAAGGCCATTAAATTATAATACTTCTCATTTTTTATTTAAATGATTGTCTCATTCTGCTCATACATTTCAAGTTTAAATGCACGCATAAAATGTTTATCAAAAAATCTAGAAAGCACTTGGATTTTTTTCTGTGATTACAATAAGGAGCATAAAATAGAGAATTGTCTATTACACAAGGCCTATTCTCTCTTTACATCTTCAGACTTAAATTCTTTAAAGAGGTAACAGCTTTACAATAAAATGGAAGCTTAGCGGTCACACAAAAATTGAAATACAATTAGGAAATTAAGTAATATTGTGTGTTTCAAAGGATAGGAAACCTGAACTAAATAATTTGGCAATGACAGATTCCATGCTGTTCACCTTTGGTCTGTTATTTATACTCGCATGTAGAAAAAAATTACCCTTAAATAAAAGCTATTATTACGTATCATTTTGTGATATGAACTTCAGAAACAAATTAATAAAAGTTCCCATATCAAGAGCAAACAGTAAATTGCTAGAATAAAGGATTTTTTCCTTTTAAGTTCAAGTTCATTTGGTTTTATTTTCTTTACTATTTTGTCAAGGGCAGTAGTCTTTTTCTTTTAAAGTTTCTATTTTTTGCCCAGATACAAGAGCCCCAGCCCGTGCGACCCCTGAGAGGAACAAACGCCACGATCCGCCTGCAACCCCGACCTTGCAGGCCTACCAGCGCGGAGGACACTGGGAGAGGCCGCAGGCCCCGCCCACCTAAGGTCCGAGCCCGCTTCAGGCCCACGGCCGGCCGCCGCCGGACCCGCCTCTGGCCCCGCCCACCGCGGCCCCAGCCGCCGCTAGCCCGCCAGCCTCAAACCCGGACGCGGCCTCAGACCCCGCCCGCCTCGACCCGCCTACCCTAGACCCCACCCACACAGGGCCCGCCTCCTCAGGCCCCTCGGCCGCCTCGGGGCACACCCGCCCGCAGGTGGCTCCGCGGTTCCGCGGCAGTGGTGGCGTCGGGGAGCTGACAAAAGGTACCCTTGGTGCGGCCGCCTCGCCTTCTCACCTGGGGTTGTGGCTTAGGTTCAACGCGATCCAGGGGACGAAGCGGTACTTGTAACGGCGCCATCGCTGCCACAGGCCCCGCAGCAGGCGGCGCGGCATGGCTACCCCGCGGAGCCGTGACCAGGTCGGCGCGGGAGAGGCGGGTCGCGGTCTCGGGCCCGCCCCGGCCCGGGAGGAGCGGGGCCACGTTGCCCCGCCCCCCTCGGTTTCCGCCCTTAGAGTGCCTGGCACCGCCTGGCCTCTCTTGCTCGGGCTCCCGTCCTTCCCCTTTTTTGACCGCAGCCGGCTGAGCCAGAGGCGTGTAGAGCTGGAAGGAGGCCCCCGTTTTCCCTTGTTCTTTCTCGTGTGGTTTGAGTATTTTCGCGCGCGCACTCACACTAGCCTTGGCTGTGCGCAGAGGGTCTTAGGGCTTCAGAGGGCATCATGCCCTCGAGGAACGCAGCCTAGGAGTTGACCACCGAGTTTCTTTCTCAAGCCTTGCCCGGCCTCCCCCCTTGTGCAGGCTGCGCTCTGTGTTCCATCCTCCGTCCCTGCTCAGCTCTCGCTCTCTTCTTCGACGTTCTCCTCTCCCTTGCCTCTCAGCGGCCTGACTCTTCGTGAACAAGAGTTCCAGTCCTACCCTTAGACATCAGGGCCTTCTGCCAGACTGAACCCATGTTCCAAAAAGTTACCAATTTGGGACTTTTGCGAATGTATACTTGATATTTAAAAAAAGGGCGAGCACGGTGTCTCACGCCTGTAATCCCAGCATTTTAGGAGACCGAGGCCGGAGGATCGCTTGAGCCCAGGAGTTGGAGGTTACAGTGAGCTATGATCAGGCCACTGCACTCCAGCCTCCGCGACATAGCGAGATGCCCTGTTTTCACTCCAGTTTTTCTCTTCATTCTCCCAAACACTTAAAGGCAAGACTACATAGGCATCAGCAGAACAGAAAATGTGATGTATTTTATGCATGTGTTCTTGTTCTACAGAGAATGGAAATTGGAAGTCAAACACCCTTTGTATTCCAAAATAGGGTCTCAAACATTTTGTCATTTTCATTTAAATTGTTAGGAGGCTTGGAGCTATTAGTTAATCTGTCTTCCAATACACTGTTTAATATAGCACTGAATAAATGAGGCAAGTTGTCAATAGATGAAGCTCTGCTAGTAATTGATTTATTTTTCTTCAATAAAGTTGCATATAATGACGAATTGTCAAATTCTTTTTAAGATATGGGGCTATTCAAAATTTCTGTTTAATCTTATGTCTAGTTTGGTAAATTATATTTTTCACGGAATTTGTTCTTTTGTCTAAGTTGTCAAATTTCTTGATGTAAAGCTGTTAAATACTGTCTTACTATCCTTTTAATGTCTGTGTGATCTATAGTAGTGATCCACTTTCGTTCTTGATTTTGGTGATTTGTGTACTCTTTTCTTCATCAGTGTCATTGGGGGGTTTGTCAGTCTTCAAAGAAACAGCTCTTTTGACTTAATTTTCTCTGTTTATTTTCTATTTTGTTGATTTCTGTTCTTTATTATTTTATATTTTCTACTTACTGTGGGTTTATTTTGCTAGTTTCTTAAAGTAGAATATTAGATCGCTGATTTTAGTCTTTTCTTCTTTTCTAATAGAAGCATCTAAAGTTACAAATTTCCTTCCAAGCATTACTTTAGCCAAATCCCTGGATTTTTGATATTTTGTATTTTCATTATCTCTCAGTACAAAATATTTTAAAATTTTCTTTGTGATTTCTTTTGTTATCCATGGATTATTTAGAAGTGTGTTTTTAATTTCCAAATATTTGGGATTTCTAGATATCATAGTGTAATTGGTTTTTAATTTAATTCTGTTGTGGTCAGAAAACATGAATAATTTCAATTCTTTTAAATGTATCGACTTATTTTATGTCCCAGCATATGCTCTGTCTTGGTGAACATACCATATTCTGTGATCGTTGGGTTTAGTTTTCTGTAAATATTAATTAGGTCATGGTAGTTGATAGTGTCCTTAGATCATCTATGTCTTTAATGATTTACATAAAATTTTAAATACAAATGAATGAGGCACAACAGATTGGCAGACAATTTTGTAATGTACCATATAATTAGCAAGCAAAAGGTTAGCATTGGTAGGCATGGAGATGTGCTGCTGTCCAAAACTACCCTCTTCTTCTGACTCCTTTTTTCTACTGTTGTTTCCAGTTTCCCCAACTGTTTTACACAATTGAGGCTAAGAATGTGTGTGCTGTATTTTTCCATTTAAAGACCATTTATGCTATAAATCAAAAAAATATCATGTAGGAAAAATAATCTTTAACGTCAATGTCCTAAAAATCCACAAATAGGGCATGTGTCCCTGGATGGATTGTAACTTCTAGAGTTCAAAATAAGACATAACTCAATCTTTCAATAATTTATTGAGCTTCTACTATGTCCCGGGCTCTAAGTAAGATAAATACTTAGATACTAAGTAAACACATAAATAATGTCAGACAGCGATTAATGCCCTGAAGAAAATGAGGCAGGGCACTGAGAAGAGAGTGGGCTGGATATCTTACGGAGCCCCTCCAGAGCCACTGTCCACACCTGGGGGAGTGACCGATTTGCACATCATCAGAGTCCCTTGTCCTCCTGCTTTGATCAATGGGGCCTGTTGGCAGGATACTGCAGGGAGGGAGGAGAGAGAGGTGTGGGTCTCTGTGTACTGGCTGTATCCTGACCACAGGTTCTTTTCATATAGCCTTCTGGCTCTTCCTGCGTTTCTTTTAGGCTTAGGGATGGCAACAGCACTCCATTAGCTCTAGCTCCATGGTTTTGTGCCATTTTCTTGTGGTTTCCCTTTACCCTGTCCATGCCTTTATACCATTCTTCTCAAATTATCCTAATTTGTGTGTGTTCATCTGCTTCCTGCTGGGACCCCGGTGTCTTTATATGGGTCACCTGGAGCAGGAAAAGGGGTAGCAACTTTGGATAGGATGATGGCATGAATGACTGAGACCAAAATGACAAGAAGGCACCAAACTTCGGAAGATCCACAGGGAGAATCTCTAAATAGGAAGTGCAAAGGCACTGAGGTGGGGAGGAGCTTGACATGCTCAAGCAAGGGAAAAAAGGTCAGTGTGGCTGGAACATGCTAAGTTAGGGAAAGATGAAGTCAGGGAGAAAGGGAGGCGCCAAATCCCAGGGAGTTGGAATTCTTAGTGTGATGGGAAGCCATTAGAGGGATTGAGCAGAGGGGTGATAAGAACACTTTGTAAGAACACTTTGAGTATTATGTGGAGAACAGGTGGGCAATCACCACACCAGGAGGTTAAACAGGAAGCTAATACAGTAGTTCAGGCAGAGCCGGCGGGAGCTTAGACTAGGGTGGTAATGTGGAGATGAAGAGGGTGGATGGATCAGGATTATATTTTGGAGGAGGGACTGACAGGATTTGCTGATGGGTTGGATGTGGGAGGGTGAAGTTTTGAAATGCCTGTGAGAAATGTCAATTGACTGGTCGAATGTTTACATCTGGAGCTCTGAAGCCATAGCTCGGGATAGAATCAGAGTCTTCAGCCAGAGGAGTGGATGAGATCACCTGGGAAGAAAAAGGAGACGGCAAAGAACATAGATTGACAGTGACCACGGATCTCACCAAATGCAGACCCACCAGCCTGTGATGACTCGGTCAAAAGCAGCTTTGGTGATGGGTGTGAGTGTGTCTGAGTGTGTTGAGGAGAAAATGTGAGGTGAGGAAGGGGAAATAAGCGTACACATTTCTTTCAACAAATTTTTCTGAAAGGGAGACAGAGAAATGGAGTCAAAGGCAGAGAGGAATTTAGCTAAAAGATGCTACGGCATATTTCTATACTGACAGGAATGATCCAACACAGAGAAAGAAATTGTGTGTATATGTGTGTGTGTGTGTGTGTGTGTGTGTGCGTTAGGAGTCCAGCGGACAGAGAAAGGAGGCAGAACTTTGATTTCACAATTCTTTGCTGGAAGAGAGAGAATATTTAGAGACCGTGGATATTCTGTGGGCTATTTCAATAGCTATGTCATCTAATATGGGTAACGTAACTGGCAAATATTTATTCGCTGAGCACCATATGCCTAGGTATAGCTTCAGAAGATTACAGTCTAGCTGGGACAACATGTAATTCATAAAAACTAAATATTAATTACCGTGGGTTTTAGTGTGAGTTCCTGGAGATGGGGAGTGCTTCAAAGAGAAGGAAGTGGAAGTAAGTGGAAGGACAGGCACAGTAAGAAGCCAGCACTTCTCAAAATGTGGCCGGGGGACCCTGGGAGTCCCTAGGATCTTTTCTGGGGTCTACAAGGTCAAAATTATTTTCTTAATAATATAAAGACGTTATTTGTCTTTACCCCCTTTCTTTCACAAGGGTATAGTGTGGAGTTTTTCAGAGATTACATGCTGTGTGATAAGACCACAGATGGAACACAGAAGCAGATGTCAGAATCCAGCGGTCTTTTATTAAGCCAGAAATTAGATAGATTTGCAAAAATGTAAAAAATAACACTCTCCTCACTTTTTTAAGGGGGAGACATAGCTATATTTCATACAGATACGCTATCCAATTTAACATGTAATCAGTTTTTTATTATTTCTAATGAATTAATAAATATGTAAACATTGATCAGTTTTAATATTGATACAGTAAATATCAATAGCTATAAGCAACATAAACAAAAGCTCTTTGGGGACTTTTGATCATTTAAAAAAGTATAATGGGATCCGAAGACAAAAATGTTTGGGAAGCTGAGTGTTAGAACCATATATTGTGATTCAAAATTTTGAGAAGGAAAGTATGCGACAAGGCATTTCAGGAAATATTGAAAATACCAATTCTATGGATTACAGTAGTATGTTGCATATTGATGAAATTAGAACAAAGTATTTTTAAGTTTTTTTGTGCTACAGGACCTAAAATATTGCATAAAAAGGAGAAAAAATGGTCTCTGCCAGTTTTTGCGTGAATTAGCAAAAGCCACCTCTTCCTCCAGCCACTTTACTGCCATCTACTGCAAAAAAAAAAAAAAATTGTAACATATACAAATGTATTAGGACTCTGGTGTGCAAGATGTCCCTTATAGTTATGTAGTACACAGCTGACTGTGGCAGCCTTGAATGTCAGCTGGAAGGATTCTGTGGCAGCAGTCCTCAACTGCTCTGATACCAAAAAGTTTGAGAACCACTGGCGTGAGCAAAGGTGTAGAGGTGGGATAGAGCACAATGGGTTCAGAGAGCAAGAATATAATAATGATAGGAGCAGAACAGAAATTTTGTGTTAGGAATAAAAAATAAAGTTTTAGGCAGAATAAGGTCAGACCATTGGAAAACCTTGACTTTTGAGGTAGTATACAGTAGATAGTCGTTGAAAGTTCTTAAGTGGAATGCTAGCTGAAAATAGAGTTTGGGAAGCTCAGAGAAGCTGGTTGGCAGGATGCATGGATGGATATGGATGGATGGATGGATGGCCGGCCAGCTGAGAGCAGGGTGGTCCTGAGAACAGGAGATCAGGAAAGCTGGCATCAAGTATCTTGATATAGTCTCTCTTTTGCTGTAGACTATTGGAAAGGGGTGGGGGGAATAGGACTGTCCTATTACATAATAATCATCGAATCTAGCTTTTAGACTGGAAAAATGAATTTCTTAGTGATTGCCGTGAGTCTTTTCAGTTTTCTAAGAGTAATGCTGAGATTTCTGCTCTATTCCTGAGAAAGGTATGGGGTAACATTTGATTTGCAGATAGCTGGCAAAGTCTGTTAAGAACAATCTTAAATTAAAGAAAAATTTTACTGTGCTGCCCTCTTCTGGATATTGCATAATTGTCTAAATAATTCTTCCACGGTGTTCAATTAGTGTGGGCTGAATTGTCACTGAAAAATAGGAACTCGGCTACAAAAAAAGAAAAAAATGAAATCAAGGTAAAATACAAAAATAAACCATAAAATATGCAAACTTAGAAATATTTTTCCAACTTTTTATTTTAAAAATTTCTAACCTACACCAATTGCTAACATTTTACAACTCCTCCCCCTTTTTCTCTCACATACACATATGCATGTGTATATGAATTTTTTTGTCTGAATGTAAATTTTACATTAGCTTCCCAATAATGACATTTTCCTACATAATCCCAATACCATGATCATACCTTTTAAAATAAACATTGATTCAATATCATTGACTATACAGCCCATATTTAAATTTCTCTAATTGTACCAAAAAAATTGTTTTTATAGCTGTTTGTTATTTAATAATTTGTTTTAAAAATATGGATCAAAGCTCACAGACTACATTTAGTCTATTTTAATCTAGTCTAATTTAATCTACCTGCTGCTTTTATTTGTTTTTTCATGACATAAAACTTTCATGAAGAGATCAGGTTTGTTGTTTTGTGTAATGTTCTATGTTCAATATTTTTTCGATTGTTTCCTCATAATTCAACTCAACTCACACAGTTTTGGTGCACATACACAGACACAGACACACACATAATGTGTACTTCTTACTACATCAGGAGTCACATAATTTCAGGCTGTCCCACTATTGCTAATGCTAAATGGGGCCACTTTTAAAAAGTGGCAACTAACAGACCTCCATTGGAAGATACCAGTTTCCCTTTGCACTTAATAGTAATCTGTGAAGTGAGACTCTATGGCTATGTGAATATCCTGTCTTCCAACAACATATTACTATATGATTTCAACATCAGTGAGGATGCTTGCCTGAGTCAATTGTTACATTGAGGTTCGCAAAATGATGCATTTCTAATTCTATCACCCTGTGTATATTTATTCAGTAGTTTCTTAGCTGGTATTCTTCTGTAAAGAACAGCTTTCCTTTTCCCACTCCTGCCCTCTAGCAATCACGGTGGACTCATGGATCTTTTTATATCAGTGTGTTAGCATTATTATTTCATTTGATGTTCAAAGTGCCCCAAATTTGGTGTGTTGGAATGCTACGTATGCATATTTTGTTATATGGTAATTGGGCTTTAGTGGTAAGCATTTCACATCAGTGCTTCTAATTAGACAATAGTTTTCTCTTCAGAGGTTAGCTCTCTAGCATGTACAACCAGCATCTCCAGTTTTGTTCATCTCGTATCTTAGAAGACAAAAGTCTTAGATCCAATTTCCCAAAGCTGAAATTCCCCTCCAATTTTCTACTTTCCTTCTTTTGTTTTATAAGCCTAGACCCAGGTCAGAGGTCAAAAAGTGGCCAGCCCAAAAATGAGTTTTGTCTAGCTTACAGTTCTTAATAAAAAATTTAAATTAGTTTCCAGTGTTTAAACATCAGGAAATTGCACCTAAAATCCAAATTTCCAGCTTCTCTTGGAAATTTAGAGGCTTTGGCAATACTGGGCTTTCATTCTGATATGGTAACCATGGCCCACCCTTGGACATGAACTTGACATGAACTGTCAGGTCTGCCCAAAGTCTTGCTAGGGACACTTCTAGTCCCACAGGTGTTTCAGTCTGGAATCTTTGGGTCATTCATTCTCACACACACACACATATTGTGCATCCACTTTGTGCCAGGTACTGTTCTAGGCCATTTACAAGGTTCTCTTATAACAACATTGTTGCTTTCTTTTTAAAGATGCAAAAATGGAGGTTCAGAAAGTCAAAACGGGGGTTACGTGGCCAGTAATTGGCAGAACCACACATAACCCAGGTTATATCTCAGGTTCTGTAGTCACTGGGTCTATCATCATCACTTACTTTAAAAGGCTCATCTTTTCCTCCCTTATGCCAACTCAACCTGAGATTTATGCTTACAGCATAACTTAAAATTGACAAACTTAAAAATGTCATCACATACAAAGATGGCCATTTGTATAAGTTTCCATTAGTCATGGTTTTCTCCAATGACTGTATTTCATACATTTTGTTTTGTAACAAATGAATTACATCAGTTCCTAAATATGATAAATGGCATTTCCATAAGAGCACAATACCTCAACATTTTTTCTGGATTCTACCCAACCTGCAGATTGGGTAGAATAATAAAATTATTAATATCATTTAAACAGAATCGAGGAGCAATAGAAATGATTCTTAATTTGAAGCAAAAAGCTTTTCTCATAGTTAATATTTTTCTGAAGTGACAGAAGTGTACCCTTTCACAAAACTATCCAAAACTTATTTAAAAGATGCACATTTTACATCAAATTATACAGACACTTGAAAACAAACTGAGAGCTAGAAAATGGCTCTGAACCCAGTGACATTAACTATCTTGCAGGGTTGGATCAAGCTTCTCAGTAAGTTTGAGCATGTGAGAAATGATTACAGAGCAGAAATATGAAGGATAAAAACTGGGAAACAGCAACACATAACCACAAGGCACAACTGGAGATTAAACCTGTGGGCTAGACCAAGTGTGTTCCTTGGTGCAGTTTGAATTGCAGAATGATGGAAATTGCCCCATTTCCCTCATATGTAAAATGGAGTATAATCACTGTGCTCCAAAGCATGCCTGACAAATATTAATAGTAGCTGGTGAATAAATCTTTCTCTTCCCAACAGTGCAACCTTAGAAGACTGTTTTTATGCTTTCTTATACCACATGATATAAAGAGAGCTATGTGAACAGACTCAATTAAGTTTAATCTATGCCATGTGGGAATAGCAGTATTTATATGAAAATATATAACATGTCATACGATATACATGATGGATTGTTAATCATACGAATCATAAGAAAGCTAAAAAGATTTTTAAAAACTAATTTTTTAAAAAAAACTTCCCTTTTTGTCAAAAAGTCCTTAAATATTGATAGTGGGGGAGGCTGTCAGTATGTGAGGGCAGGGGATATACAGAAAGTCTCTGTGCCTTCCACTTAATCTAAAAAATAAAGCCTTTTTTTTTTTTTAGCACTTTGTAAGTACTTATTCGATAAATGAATAATGAACCTCATTTAAGTATTTACTATTTGGAAACCAATTTATGAGAATACTTTATAATTTTATTTATTTATCCACCAATGCACCTGTTTTTTCTAAATGGTGACTTATTTAAACAGGCACCAAAAAAGATGCTTCGTACTACACAAGATAAATTCAGCAAATTAATGCATATATTAAAGCATAAGCAAAGCATTGCCTTGTTTATTTTTTTCAATTTATTTTTTTTAAATTTCAGAATATTATAGAGGTGCAAACATTTTGCTTACATATATTGCCTTTGCATCGCTCAAGCCAGAAAAAAAGTCTATTTTTTTAAAAGGCTCTTAGCTGTAGTGAGGGCAGTCCGGCAGGGGTTGGGGCCCACAAAAGAAAGGCAGCTGAATTGGGTGGGGATCCAGGGATTGGTTACAAGGGGGAGGGAACTGAGGAGGAATCAAGCAAGTCAGTCAATGTATGGAGAATAATTGGAGCCAGGGTTCTCACAGCCCGAGAAGGCAGTTACAGATTTGGAAAGTTTGATTGAACTCTGTTGGTGTCAGATCGGAGCTGGAAGATTGGTCTGAACTCATGGTTTTTATGTGTATATGCATCTGGATATGAGTATTTTGCATATGTCAAAACTGTGTACACTCATACATACACTCTAGCTCTACCAAGAGGGCCTGGCCTGGGAGCAGTGACACCCAGTAGCAATGAGCGTATCTAGCACCCAGGTCTTGGTTTTTAAGTGCCATTCTCCATCAAAGGAATTCAGGCTCTTTGGGAAAATGGCTGATCCCCAGGGCCACAGCAGACAGGGCACAAGATGGAGCTGAAAGTATGGAAGTGTTTAAGAATGGTAGCTTGCCAAGGACAAAGAAGCTAGCTCTCAGAAGTTCCCACTGGCCAATGTGAGCAAATATATGACACATGATAAAGTAAATGGGAGAAGAGAAAGCTCTTTCTTGTATCAAAATGCCAACTAATACAATATATTAATAAAAGAAATGAAGGAACTGGAAGATCGCTATTTGGCAACCATCAGAGAAATAATTCAGGCAAGAAGGCTAAGAGCAGAGAGCTAATATTGGATGAGAAACAGGATATTCATGTAGTCTCAAAGTATCACCCCCCACCGAATACTTACTATAAAGGTGGATATTAATTATAAAGGGAAAGAGTAACTTTAAAGTGTCAATCACAGTTAATATCACTGATGTTAATGATGGGACAAACTGACCTCTATGCTTCCTGATATGATTGATGCACTGAGAGCGCACAGCCCTCTGTGATTTTCCTGCCAAAAATGCATATTCTGAATCTAATCATGAAGAAGCATCAAACAAACTCAAATTGAGGGTATTTTATAAAACAATCTAAATCTTGAAAAAAATTAAGGCCATGAAGGACAAGGAAGAACCATGGAATGCTTCTGGCTTTTAATGAAACTGAAGAAACGTGACAACTAAGAGCAACGTGTGATCTTAGTCTGGATCCTCTTGCTATAAAGGACAAAACTGGGAAGCTGACAATACTTGACTGGGGTCTTTGGGTGAAGGGTATACAGCAGTTCTTTGCCGTATTCTTGCTAACTTTTATACAAGTATAAAATTATTTCAGAATAAATAAAAGTAACAACTTTTGTTCAAAAACTTTTATTTACTATAAAGACAAAAACACCAAAATAGGTACAAATACTATAAAATCGGTTCAATGGGGTAAAAATTTTAATTAAAATATCTCGATATATTTAAAATAACAAAGGATACATTTAAGCCAAATTTTCTTAACCCAGAGATTTTTTTTGTAACATTTGCTTACACAGTAAGGTGCTAATAGAAGTTAGCCCTTAAGCCCTGGAAGTCTTAGGAATCATAGTCACACAGCAAATATAATTTCATTGTGAAAGTGAACTTTGGTAGAAGAAAAATCTATAGGACACCTGAGGTAGTAGAAACTGGAATAAACAGCAGTAGACGTTATTTACAACTTGAGTACCAAATAACATTAAGAACACAAAAATAATTACACAATACAATTTTCAGTCCAGCTTTGATCCAAAGAAAATAAGAATATTACATCACATTTGCATTGAAAACAAAACAAAAAACAAAACACCACAATTACCAGCAAGCTGAGGGAAATGCAAACAAACTCAAACACAATGGATTTTGACATCTATAGAGAGTTTGAGTTTGAAATGTGGTGGTGGGCATGGTGATCTACAAAGTAATACTGATTAGCTGAGGTTCCTCAGTTTATACAGTTTACATTTCTGTCAGACACAGTATTAATCTGACCGATGATCTTCCAGTACATAAAATGGCAAGAGTGCATCCTTTAAAGCTTGCACATGAGAGACTTGGAAACAATCTTATTAGAATTGTGAAAATTCTAAGTAGTCAAAAAAAAAAAAAAAAAAAAAAAAGAAAGAAAAAAAAACAGAAAGTCAAGTAGGACACATTTAGAGCTACCAAACTTCACATTTCTGTGCTATTTTTAACTCTTCAAATATCGCCAATCTTCCAAAACAAAGGAATGTAAAATTTCACTAAGAAACATACACATAAAAAACAAACTGCCTTTTAAAAATTATAAGCAATATATCCCTGTAAACTTATCTTGTAAGTTATTTTACTTCCAATTTGTGTTGTACATTTTAAATGTACCTCTATATAGCTTATTTAGTTTATCCTGAGTCTTTGAGAATAACCAATTCTATTTCACACTGGCTTCTGAAGAGTTAAAACTATTATAAAATCTCAAAGTTGCATTTAATAGTTAATCAGTACTTGATTTAAAAGACTCACAAAAAAAGGATAAAAGAGCTACCATTTTCCTTCAGGATTCCATGCATCTGAATTCAACCCTAGACTAAAACCATTAGATAATTGTGCAAAATCCAAGGAATTAGTGAATAAATGATATTCAATCACTTTTTTTTCTGAACACAGTTTCCAAGTTTGAATCAAATTTATTGTTTAAAAACATTATTAATTGGTAGTTGAATAATTAAGCTAAATTAAGTTAATTTTTCTTTAATTATCTATCAGCCAGGCCTACTGTGAAGAGATGGTGCATGGGAGAAGGAAAATAGCAGTTCCATGTTATCATCAGTGGTGATGGTGAATGACGGATCGTTACATACAGCGTAAGACCTAACTGATGTGAAGTTTCCTACAGTTGACAAAAGAAACCAAAACATTAAAAAAATTCAAATAAATTTCAAGGTAATCTTGATCTTGGTTGTGAGCTGCATCACAGAGAACAGTTGATTTTCAGTTAATTTATATTTAACCTGCACAATAAGAGCAGTGAATGACTCAAATGTAGGTAGTACTTTATTATATTCCAATTTAAAAAACAAAGTTAAATCTGTATTTAAAAAACTCTTGCAATAGCAAGATACTTAATAAACTCTAGTTCACACCTAGTTCTATTTTTTTTTTCTGGTTTGAAAAGATCACCTCTCCCTGAATATTAAACAAAAATGAAGGTGAAATGAAAATACAGAACCGTAACTTCCAAAAACGAAATGAATGGGCCAACAGTAAAATGCACAATGAACCACAATTGCCCAGGCAGTTAAAAAAAATAAAGGTCAACTGTGGGTCATAAAGAAGTTATCAACTTTTAAAAATATATGTATTTACTGCTACTCATAGCATACTCTGACCTAAAAGAGGCAGATACTGATTTTATAGCCAGTGACAAAAAAACTGAACGGAATTGCAGAACCCCCTGCTTGTGATCACTATATGAAATGGAAGAATAATTGAAATATTAAAATAGATCCTGAGCCCCTCAGCTGCTAATATTGCTGAAAAAGTGCTCCAAAAAAAATAAAATTATGTTTTTGCTATTTAGTCATGCAAACTTCACTATTTTGCTGTTCACCTAGGGCCAGTTCTTGGAAAGGCACGGTTTACAGTTCCTGCACAAATTGTGGACTTTTGCATACTGAGCTTAGGTACAGATCATGATTTGTCAATCACATACTTAGGTAAGGGTTCCCCACTGGCCTCGTTCATAGCTGTTCAGTGGCATGAAGGCCAGTAGATTATTGGCGTGGTTCCCCACAAAAGTTTTTTTTCTCTTGTTGAGCATCCTGTCTCTACTGCAGTTTATTTGTATACTTGGCTACCATGTGGTACGGAAGACTGGATGCTTCAGTAGCTCTCTTGACGGAGGTCTGTCCTGAGGTTGAAGTTCTAAACAACGCAGAGCCACATCTCGTAGACCGGGAGACAGATGTGAAGGGATTGATGGAGCAGTAGTTGCACTAGCAATCTGTAGGAGAAAGAGCCAGAGCATTGGTGCTTTCCACAATTGGAACGTCTGATACAGAAGCACATGTGCATCTACTTAATAACCTTATGGTGCATCCTGAACACAGACTGGAGCGCAAGCGGGAGGACTTTCTGCTATCAAGAAGTCTATGGAAAACTCACCCACTGGATGGACGGGAGGTTTCCTCTAAGAATCCTCCAAATTTTAGGATTTTACAATTTGAGCAAATCGATCCTATTTAGATGGATCTACAGTTTTTCTTATTGTCTAAATGAACAAGGCTAAGATCAAGTTAAGGAAAGCATTGACTCAAATGAATTCTGCTTTCCGTGTATTCAGTCTCTGAGATGGTTTGTCCTTTTTGGCATATTTTGTATGTTTTCAGCACAGAGAGCTATTTAGAGTGAGAAAGAATAAAACTGGCCAATTTAGTACATAGAAAACACAACTACAGCATTACTTTTTTTCTTCAGTGTTGGACAAATTCTAATTCTTAGCATCAAATACACTATGAGGAACCTTTTTTTTCTTTTTGAGACAGTCTTACTCTGTCACCCATGCTAGAGTGCAGTGGTGTCATCATAGCTCACTGCAACCTCAAACTCCTGGGCTCAAGCGATCCTCCTGCCTCAGCCTCCCAAGTAGCTGGGACTACAGGCATGTGCCACCACGTCCGGCTAATTTTTTCTATTCCTGGTAGAGATGGGGTCTCGCTCTTGCTCAGGCTGGTCTCAAACTCCCGACCTCAAGCAATTCTCCCACCTTGGCTTCCCAGAGTGCTAGGACTACAGGTGTGAGCCACCACAGCCAGCTTCGAGAACTTTTTGATAAACAGGTTTTAAGTCCAAATAATTTAAATCCACCTACTCACTCCTAATCACAAGAAAACCTTCCCCCAAATATGGACTGTGCCAATTTGAAAGTCTTTCATTTATTTCTAGGGTTTCACCAAAACTCTGAAAATAACATCAAACTTTCAAATTGATCCTGGCCATGGATATTTATTGAGTGACTTCTGTATAAGACTCTGGAAGGAATAAAAATGAATCAGACATGAATGGCCTTCAAGGAGACTTAGTTTGAAAAAACGAGGTAAGATAGGAACATAAACAACTATGAGACCAACAAAGAAAGTATCAGACACAGGGACATACTAAAGTGCTATGAAGTCTGGAGAAGGAACAGGGGAACGTGAAGGAACACTTGAGAAGGAGGAGCACTGGACGTGAACCTTAATGAGAACCAGAACCAGGTGGAGAAGGGACATGGGAAGGATGGAAGAATACAGGAAAAGGGCAGTAATACAAACCAGGTACTGTTAGAGGTGACTGAGGAACCTACATGGTTTAGGGAGGACTGGAGGAACTCAGGGCAGGTGGGAGTGACTGTGTGGGCTAAGTGCTTGCCTGAGGCCCAGAGGTAATTTTATCTTCGTAATCATCCCATAATGTAGGTGCTATTATTGTACCTATTTTACAAATAAGAAAATGGAGAGTAGATACAAAAAGTAATTTTCTTACGATCACATGGCCAGTAAGGGGTAGAGCCAGGGCTTGAAACCAGGTCTGTATGACTCCAAAGCCCATGCTTTTAACTATCACATGTCTACAAAAGCTAAAAATCTCAACCATTACACTACTCTATGGTAGAAATGGAGAGAATGGATCTAAGAGTTGTAAGAAGGTAGAACTGAATTTGGCAATTGACTTGGGTGTGAATTATTTTAATACAGAAAATAGCAAATCAGATATAAAAACTTTTTGAATCATGTAAAATGCATGAAGAACTTCACATTTTTAAAGTGACGGGTATATATATGTACATAGTTCTCCTAGAGACAATGCTTTGGTATTTGCCGATTCAGTGTTTGCAGCGACTTTATAGAACATAACTACCTCAAATAATGGTTGACAGTTAGGGAGAACCCATGAGAGTTTGCCTCCCGCCTATTTTAGCATAAAGAAGTAATTTTTTTTTTTATATAAAGAAGTTAATTTTTAGCTCACAATACCTTAAATATCAAAGCAAGATGATTGGAGTGTTTTTCTGCATTCCAAGGTGGTTTTGCACAAGCCATTTCTATAATGGCACAGCCAACACTCCACACGTCACAGCTCCTACCATACTGTTGACCTCTTAGTACCTAAAATAAATCAGAGTTAAGTTGGAAATATGACTCAATTAAAAAAGAGAAATTCATTTTGTAGTTATAGGTTCTAGTTTTTTACTTCAGGGCAAAATAGTGGTACAAACAGCAATTACACAGACTCACTGATATCTGACTTATTTCATTAACAAGCTTAATTTTTTGTGTAGCACAAAAATAGTTTGGAGAATTGTGAGATTCTGAGGAAGAGTCATATCACAGAATTTTGCTCTTACTAAATTATGGGGCAAAAGGACAACAGATAATCACTACATATGACCTTGAAGAGTTACAAGCACAATGGAAGAAGCTGAGTCAGAAGAGCAATCAATGCTTAAACTTCTTCCACTACTGCAAAGACCTGACTCTATGTGTTCATCTCCCTTTGGAATAGAGAGGTAATGATTTTTTTAAAAATTTCTATTATGTGCACTGGGTTTACTACAAAACAATTACTATAAATTACTCAACAATTCTTTGTTAGAAATAGCCTTTAAGCAAATCTATTAAAACCTATCTTTTTGAATTTCGTGCAGAAGATGGAAAGGTTGGGACTAGGGTCTAAAAGGAAAGCGATTATTAAAACCTTATGTTTAGGGCTTGTGGACATCTAACTGGTAAGCACATACCGGATACCACTGCAAAATCATTTGCTATAATGCTGTCATGCAGAAAGATTTTTATCACACTCAAAGCTGCTTCTCACCTCAGGTGCCATAAACGCAATTGTCCCCAATAACTGGCCCTGAAACTCTCCTGCACCAGTTCCTTTTGACGCCAACCTGGCGGCAGCTCCAAAATCTGCAATTCTTAGTCTCTGACCTGTGCTGTCAATTAGCAAATTGGCACCTGTCAAACACAGCAAATGACCTTATATATTAAAAATGAAAGGACAGATTAAAAACCCAGTAAAATATTACTAATAAAATAGGACAATGACAAAAGAAAGAAGTGGACTACATGTCGGAAGTTCAGAGAAAGCTACTCTATCTTCTCCTTTAACTTTATTCCTGCTACATACACACAGGTCCCTCTAGTATATATAAAATCTAAAGCCTCAGAGGGAAAGTCTGAAAAACAAAGTAGTAAGGCATAAGGAGGTCAAGACAGAGATTTAGTGAAACTTTAAAGAAGTACTGAAAATCTTTAATATGATTTCCAACAAAATCTTTCTCCAAAATTCAAATTTTAGTGTAATTTACATTTTAAGACAAAGTTTTGTTGAAACATACTGATCCAGATCATTTCAAACTATATGCTGTAATTTAATAAATATAGGTTAATAAAAAGCTAATGTCATAAAATTACTTCAATACATTATGTCAAATACCATCTATACAGATTCATGACAGAAAATCATAATTGCTCTTAATAAACTGAACTGCAAGAGATTTGAAAGAATTTTTCTTAAAAGAAGTTTATGATATCCCAATTATCCTAAATAAAACCAGGAATAGAACTTTCTGGGAGTCAGTATATCATGAGGCCAAGACAGGGAACCAGGAAACTTGGATTCTCTACTTTCTGCCATCAACTAGCAGTACAACTGTGGAAAAGTCACAGCCTCTCTTGTATTGAGTATACTTTTCTATAAAATAAGGAAGGCAGATTAAATGACCTATGCGGCTCCTTTCAGTACTAATATTCTAGTAATTTGAGTTCCTCAGGAGAAATAATCCCATATTTAGAAACTTAGGTTAGGAACTATTAACAAAGGTCCAAATTTTAAAATCACATTATTTTCTTAGATAATAATTAAAAGAATCCCTACCTTTGACATCTCTGTGAATGATCTGGTTTTCATGGAGATATGAAAGGCCACGAAGTAATTGTTCAGTATAGTTAATAACTACTGATTCTTTGAAGGCTCCATATTTACTCAGCAAATGGGCCACAGATCCCCCTATAAGACAAATACAAAACAGAAACAATTATCACAAACTTAAGAATTAAAATTGTTTATTACACTTTGGTTCCTTAAAGCTTGCACTGCATGAACTCACATTTATATCTGAAATGTTAAATTTATAACCTGTATCAGAAGTACAACTGATTTAAAAACACATTCCTTTATCATCTTAAAACTCTATTAAGTAGAAGACATTTTTACAGATCCCTCATGGAACTGGTTTACTGGAGGACCAAGATTTCAGAAAGCTTTAAAAGCGTGATGAAACTATTTCTCAATTGTACAATTCACTTCTGTCTTCTTAACCAAAATATACAAAATGCCTTTATTAGTGACTTAAGTACTAACAATGCTAACGTGTTGTTTAGCAGAACGCAAAGAGAACAGGAGTAGCAGCCAGAAGATCCGGAGCTGGCTTCATTTCCTACCATTTCCTAGCTCTGACCTGGGACAAGTCACAAATGCAATAAGCCTCATTTAAAAGTGTTTATAAAAGTTAGTCTATCTACTCTGTACATCCTTATGAAGACCAACAACAGATAATGTACTTAAGAACTGACTGGTAAATAGAAATGCACTCTTAAAACACACACAAATCTATTTACCATATCTCAAGTCATTTATTTTATTATATATATTGTACAGTACAAAATAAAACTCAGTCTGTATCTGTTTGAGCAGATAACAAGATTCAACTTTATACTTCAGTGCTGGTTTACTTGTATGAGGTTTAAGTTATATGTTGATTTTATTTTTTATTGTTATGTTAAAACACTTCCTAATCTGTCCAATTAATGATGACCTCCTGGAAAAATACGGATCTTATACATACCAGGCATAAAAAAAAAAATCATTCTTATAAAACAATGCTACCCAATCATTCAAACACACTGGAGGCAGGCCCTTCGGTTCTGACCTGGCAGAGGAATTACTCTTAATTCTAAGAAAAAACTAGAAGCACAATGGGAGATAACAGTGAGTGGTTCAAACTGCTGGTCGATCAGAAATGTGAACATAAGCTGTGGAAAGCAAGGTTAAATGGGTATGAAGAGACCCAGAAGATCTTCCAGAAAATAAAGGATGAAAAGAGCCCAGAATGGTCCAAATTTTTAGGATTGATCAGAAAATTTGTCACTGATTGCAATGCAGTGGTTCAAAGGATTAGAAGCTGCACTTGTTTGTGTTGAAAACGCCCATGGAGCAGGAAAAACCGCAGGCAAAGCTGTGTTAGGTGTTGTAAGTAAAGTGTTCAACCAACCTAATGCCAAAGCCAAGGAGCCAGGCGTAGAGATTTGTCTCAGGTACCTAGAGATTGAGAAAGGAGAGGCTGTGCAAGAAGAGCTCCTGAAAGGCCTGGACAATAATCCCAAGATCGTAGTAGCCTGTGTAGAGATACTGAGGAAAGCCTTAAGTGAATTTGGTTCCAAAATCATCTTAAGCCAATCATCAAAAGTGTTGCCAAAGCTCTTTGAGTCTCAAGAGAAAGCTATTCGAAATGAAGCCAAACTAATTGCTGTGGAGATTTAAAGATGGGTTTGGGATGCTCTGAGACCCCCGCTACAAAATATAAATTCTGTCCAGTTGAAAGAACTAGAAGAAGAATGGGTCAGACTGCCAACAGGTGCTCCTAAACCTAGCAGGTTTCTTTGTTCCCAACAAGAACTAGAAGCTAAATTGGAGCACCAGCAGTCCACTGGTGGAGACACTGAGGGAGGTGGTGATGATGGTGATGAGGTGCCACAGACAGATGTTTATGAGCTTTTGGAAGCAGTAGAAATTCTTTCCAAATTTCCCAAAGACTTTTATGACAAAATTGAGGAAAAAAATGGCAAGAGAGAAAAGAGGCCCTAGAGGCTGTAGAACTACTAGTGAAAAATCCCAAACTGAAAGCTGGTGATTATGCAGATTTAGTAAAAGCATTAAAAAAGAGACATATCAAAAACAGGGAAATGGTGAAATGGAAGAAAGAGAATGAGACTGAAAAATAGGATACAGACTGATCCCTTTTCCCTCCATGGTCTCTTCTCTGTGTTGTTTAAATCAAGTAATCTCATTAATTACCCATTTTTTTCCTCTAATGCAAATAGCAAAGAAGTACTCATTTTGAAATTCAAAAAATGAAAACACACTGGAAAAATTTAAAAGGTAGAGGTAGTGAATATTTTACTTATATTAAATGAAAGACAAAAACAAAGTATTTGTGGTTCATACTAGTATATTAGGGGCAATTTGTTTTTAGAAACCCAAACTATTTAATAAAAATAAATGTTCATTAAACTGTTTTTCCTAAATTTAAAAGCAGAAAGTTAAATCCATGTACTGTTATTTGTAATTTAAAACATGAACACACCTGCCATCCACTCAATGAAGAGATTATAATTGCTCTTCTCACACGTGGCTCCCAACATCCTAATGATGTTCGGATGATTCAGATGGCTCATCATTCTTATCTCTTCTCTCAATGCTTCCACCACTTCTTCTTGTTCAGAAGATGTGTTTCTGACATATGTCACCTGTTTCAAATAAACATGTTCACAAAGGTTTGTAAGTTTTCACTAAAAATCTGATCCAAAATGGACAAATCCAAATTAGCTTACACATGAATAGCAGATGGCATTTATGCTCACGGATGCAGTGTATACTTAAAAAAAAAAAAAACCAAGTCAGACTCTTTTAGACAAGAATCTCGCTTAAGCAGCAGTGAAATATCAGAAAAATGACAAAAAGTTGGGATATAGCCAATATTCCAACTCTGATGCTAGAGTACAAATGAGAAAAGCCCAATCATGGGAAAAGAATCAACATGACTAAAAATGAAATCATTTTTCCTAATGAATATCCTGATAAGCATGTTAATTATAAAAAGTAAACCACAGGAACCCCGAGATGGCACTGCGCCAATACACTGCTGAAAGTATGAAACTACACCTTTAGTAACTATAAAACCCAAAACAAACAAAAAACCAAAAAAACTTTTACGAGGCTCATCTTGACACTGTATTTCACAATTGTGCTTCAACTTTTAATAATAATAATAATAGAATTCATGATGTTAACCGGTGCTTTGGCAATGTCTATTTTGAAATTTAGGTTTCTTAAAGCTTAAAAAACTAAAGCACATACACATGAACATATCCTTTATTCTTTTTACTTTCTCATGCTTCATTTTACAATTTGAATCATTTCATTTATATGCTCACTAGATATTTACCTGTTTAACAGCCATTAATGTTCCAGTTCCCACATCTTGAGCCTGATAACAAGAAGAAAATGCTCCAAGGCCTATCTGCTGACCTTTCAGCCATTCCGTGTCTTCTCTGTAAGGTTGTTTTGCTTTGGTATGTCCTGGGAGAGTCTCTGGTGTCTACATATTAAAAGAAAGCAATCTTTTCATTATTCAGTTAAAAGAGTAAGATTTTGTGAAATTAGCCTGGCAAAATATTACTTTAGTTCAGTCTGGCTTCCTAAACCACCTATAAACTTGACCTCTGAGTGGATGGTGTTGGTGTCCAATGTCAAATGGAGAAGTAATCACCATTATAGAATCAACCAGAAATGCCTTTGAAATAGGCAAGGAGTATTGTTGTTTAAATGATACAAACATTATTGCGGTATAATTAATGATTCTATGTGAAAAACTTGCTTGTAATGATTAACTCATGTTAAAAGCAGCATTTCTGAATTAGATTCATTCCAGCATGATCCAAGGAAACTCTCTAACCTCTTAAAAATCTATACTTACATCCTGTTGAATGATGATGATATCTTCTCCATTCTCAACCTGCAGCTGAGGGACTACGGGGAGGGCATCCTGAGACGCTGACATTGCCATGGCAATTGCTAAAGCTTCTTCCTCTTCAGCTTCCATCTTTTCTTTACACTTCTGATTGTGATTCACATCATCTTTGTAGGTATCATCATTTTCAGCCTTTTCAGGAGAGAGGACAGCAACTTCTGACTTAAAAGTTACCGTTGTATCACTTGAAGGCATGGATGCTTCAAGAAGGTCCTCAATACTGGAGTTGAGCTCCGTATTGACATCTAATCTGCATTTCTCCTCTACCGGGGTGAACACTGTCTCGTCACTGGGTATAATAGCATTACTACTACTATTGCTACTGCCAAAGCTGTCATCACATTTGGTACTGTTCAGATCAAGTGTCATGCTGTTTTTTGAGGCATCTCCCTGTTTACTTGTACTGCCTGGGGTAGGTCGAGATGGCTTTGGCCTGTGTATATTACTGGAGGGCAGGGGTCTTGACTGAGTAAAGATTGGAGAAAGTTTACCCGAGTCTTTGTTTTCAGGACAGTTTCTCTGGAACTGTAGAGAAAACTTGCGCTGTGTTTGAGGAGATGCAGAAGGTATTTTGCAGGGAACGAATCCCTGAGGTCTATGTTTAGACACATCTGTTACAGTGCTGGCTGGCAAAGGTGGGGCCGCTGTACAAGAGGCTGACTTGGCTGGGAATATTAACTGGGAATGATGAGATAAGGGAGAGGAGTTCAAACACTGACTGTGGGGCCTGCCTTTTGTTTGAACCATTGGCTTTGGTTGCTCTGTTGTTGCTGCTAAACTAGGAAGTCCTACTGAAATGCTGGCCAGTCTGTCAGAAATGTCCTCTGAACTGGCACTCAATTTTGTAGCACATAATCCTTTTCCAGTTTTCTCTAAATGGACTGTGTGCTCAAGAGAACCGTTCTCTGTGGTTTCTGGACAGCTGTTAGGGACAGACGCCTGCAAAAAGCTGTCCTGTCGACCACCCAAAGTGTCTTCTATGCCCAGCTGGATGGCCTCGGCGATTTCCACCTCATCCGCAATAGCCATCAAACGGCGACGCATCCTGGTGAAGTGAGTGGAACTGGAAACGCTCAGCATTTCTAACAGTTTTGAAAACACATGGGGTACTGTGGTAACCATTCGTGCAGAACTCAAATAGATCCTTCGGGAAAGTTTACCAACCATTGAGTGGGAATTATCTATGGACTGCAAAGCAAAGGTCAAGAGGGACAGCAGCTTCTTATACCTGAAACAAAAAAACACAACTATGAGACAAAGTTCAGATTGCTGAAAAATATAGTAAATTTAAAAAATGGGGTAGTGGCTCACGCCTGTAATCCTAGCACTCTGGGAGCCCGAGGCGGAAGGGTCGCTTAAGGTCAGGAGTTCAAGACCAGCCTGAGTAAGAGTGAGACCCTGTCTCTATTAAAAAAACAGAAAGAAATTAGCTGGACAACT
>NW_012150507.1:7336254-7337479 GCF_000956105.1 Propithecus coquereli | reverse complement strand
TGCTGTGAGCTAGGCTGACGCCATGGCATTCTAGCCCGGGCAACAGAGTGAGACTCTGTCTCAAAAGAAAAAAAAAAAAAAAAAGAAGTAGTAATTTACACCTTGTACATTTCAAAAAGCATTTTAGTATAAAGGATCTATAACTTTTTAATTAAACAGCCTCGACTTCAGGTTTTTATGTCAATCAAATATTAAGGTATTAGTAATGAATCTATGCTCTGTAATTTGAGTCTTTCATAACTCTAAAATGTGTCATTCTTGGGGAGAATGTGGGGTGGGTAGAAGATGCAAGCAATATATTTTCAGAAGAAAAGTTACCTGATTTCAACAGGCTCAGCTTGTGAAACATCAGTACTGACAATATGAGGATAAAATTCAGCAGGAAACTCCAACAATAGTCTATCTATAAGACAAAGGCGGCCCAGGAGCTCTTGCCAGTTGTTTGATTCAGTTTGGTTTCCAAGAATACAATTTAAGACATAATCAACACCACCAATACCAATGGAGCCTACAAAAAAAGAAAGTAAAAATAAATGATTGAAAAACAGTGATATTAAAATCTAAAACAAAACATGATTAAATGGTTATTATAAAGCCAAGAAAAATACTCTGAATTATATTAGTTTACAGAATTTCTCTCTTGGATTAGTTCATATTTCTAACCTTGGCAGAGTAAACCAATTTATAAGATTATTTCAAAATCCTGTAACTACCCCGTAAGAGTATGAGATTAGACAGACTGCTAAGGAAAATGATAAAATATGCTATATTAATCTTAAGTAAAAAGTTATTACCAGCTTTTAGTATTTCTCTTCCAACTGCCAACTCTCCTGCTTGGCCTTTGCACAACTCCAACAGTGTTGATATGGACAGCTGACTTGTGCGGCTAATGAAAGGAAAGCAACATCAACCCCAGTTCTTGGATAAAATACACATCAATATTAGAGTAGTAATGTAATGTATTGTGAAAAAGTGGAAAAATAACATTTTTAGGAGTGCATACTTTTCCACCAATAAAATCACATTAACGATGTCACTATAATAATATTATTAGGTCTAATTTCTTAAATTTAACTTATCCTTAAGTGTTAAGCATAGAATCTTTAGTACTGGCTCTTAGACAGCAAGTATTTTTTTTTTTTTTTGAGACAGAGTCTCACTTTGTTGCCTGGGCTAGAGTGCCGTGGCGTCAGCCTAGCTCACAGCAACCTCAAACTCCTGGGCT